>NC_087352.1:33712288-33792288 GCF_030014295.1 Loxodonta africana
ATAGTTCATGTTGATTAGGAAAAAAAATAAGCTTTTGCTAGCGAATTTCCTAGGGCTTTGTTTGGCACATCATGGTGACCCATGTGATGCTTGCTCAGTAGTACGCTGTTACCTGTAGTCACACCAGGGGCACCTGTAGGGCTTTTCTCCCGTGTGTACCCGCTTGTGCCGGGTCAGATGAGACTGCGTGGTGGACGCAAAGTTACACTCCTCACATTTGAAAGGCTTTTCTCCTGTAACATATCAAGAAATGTTACACATGAATAACTTTAAAAATTGAAAATGAGTGGCTAAACCTGGCATTAACAAATTAAAAAAATATATTTTCATGAAATTCAAAGGCTACTGTTCAATGGACTACACAAATTAAGGACATTTGAATATTTATTCTCAGAGCTGAAAAGTTAGAAGATACCATGGATTTCTGTTTTTCTACTGGAATAGAAGCATGGTATACATTATATAGTTAAATCAGTCTTACACAAAAAGAAGAATCTAAATTATAGCTCTGTCTTAGAACTGTGTCTGCAGTCATTTAGCAAACTAAGCTACATCACAGACATCATGAAAATCTCAGTAAGTTTAAAATCATGAAAAAACACATAACGGAGAAATACGATGAATATACAATGTAAAACATTAAAAACTTAAGGCTAACTATGTTTAGATAAAATCAGGATATACAGTGGTACCACTTAACAACCCCTTACCCTTCACACACACATCCAAAGAATCAAGTCTTTTCAGTTTGGGTTTTTTTAATTCCACTAGCTATATTAGCTATTGAGCACTTGAGACATGGTTATCTGCTTTTAATTAGAGTAAAAATAAATTTAAAAACTGATACTAGATCCAGCTATTGAAAAACTTTTAAGTATGTTTGGAACACCCTGAAATGTGAATCTACTTTTTTAAGTGTAAATTTTATCAAATATGAATATAGAGGATGTATTTCAGATGAGAATTTAGCCTCTGAATTGAGATATGGAAGAAGTGTAAAATGCATACCATATTTTCAAATCTTAGTACAAAAAAAGAGAATAAAATATCACTAATAATTTTTATATCAATTTCATGTTGAAATGATATTCAGAATATATTTAGTTAAATTAACTATATTGTTGAAGTTAATTTCACCTGTTTCTTTTTTAACTATAGCTATTAGGAATTTTAAAATTACATGTATAGCTCACATTATATTTCTATTGGACAGTACTGAAGTGGGGAAAACCTCACTCACCCCCCCCAATAAAAATTAATATACAATAATATTCTTCTCAACAGACTTTTTTCTTGGCAAATATCATGTATGTGGTAGGTTGACTTTAAAGGTGTTCAATAATTATACTTGTTTTGTTTTTACTTCCCATGTTTTTGTGATAGTTTTATATGTACACTGATCACATGCAGAAAACAAAGGATGAAGCATCTTAGTATAAAATTACCGTCCATCAATCAATTTTGTTAAGAACAAAACTCTATCTGCCTAAAAATTGGAACATTTAGAAATGTGTCTGACTTACATGGCCTTGCTCATAACTGTGGTGACGTGTAATCTAATGATACACATTTAATGTGATGGCATTTCATCTGCCATTGGAGGACAGTGTAGCGGTCAGATGAACAGATGGGTTTCAGTCTCAATCCAGTTTTGCCATGTTTCACTTGCTACCTGCTTGAGCTCTTGAGCAAGATCAAGAGGATAATACCACCAAACATGCCGGGTAATTGTGAAAAGTAAAGCAGACAAGAAACGTGTAAAGCACTTCGCAGTGCTCAAGAACTGGTTGCTTTTATCATTATTATGACAGAACTGCCTGAAGACTGATAACTGCAAACAAGTCTCTCGGGAGATAAAAGTAGCCCACAAATGGTTCTCATCAAGAGCTCCTAACCAGTAAGAAGATAAACCTCTAGCATACATAAAATAATTAATGGTTTTGCACAGAGTCAACATGACATAAAGATATCATGTAACAGATCCTACCAAGAAATATTTCCATTTGACTCATTCTCCCAAAGAGAAGATTATATATACAAAGCAGAGTAAAACAGTTGCAGAGTTGAAAGAGATTTTTGCCCCCTTTAGCCATCTATCCTTAAGATAAACCCTGTCTACAACACCCCAACCAAGTGTTCCTCTAGGGTCAGCTTGAATTAACCCTTGGCTCTCAGTTTCTAAACCTCTGGCCATGTCACTTAAATTGTTACACAGAACTCAATTGTACTATTTGACTTATTCAAAAAATCACTTTCACGATGCTTGCATGTTTTGCTTTTATTTGAGGGACAATACGTGACCATCAAAACTGCATAAGGCTAAAGGAAAATACTCAATCTCTTCAAACTAGACAAAGGAATATTATATATCATGGCAACATATAAACATCCATATGGAAGCACACCTGCAAACTTACACAGGCGTTTTTTTGCTTGTATGGGCTGAACTGTCCGTTAAATTCAATGATGAGTAATTTAACTGCACACTAACGTCAAAGTGCATTTCACAAGGAAAACGGAAGCACAGAGTGAAGCACTGGTTTGGATACAAAACACATATATTATTAATTATTTTATTAACTTGACTAATCAGATAAAGTAGGATGTACAATGCATTTTAAACCTCTTCATTGAGGTATAAACTTCGCATACGCAAAACTTTACATACTTCAGGTGCACAATAAGTTTTGACATATGATGAAACTATCACCACAATCTAATAATGAATATACTCATCACCCCAAAGATCTCCCTGTTCCCCCTTTATCTCTCCTGCTCATTCCACTCCCAAGCAACCACTGACTGCTTTCTGTCACCATATATTAGTTAGCATTTTCTAAAATTTTATATAAATGGAAACATGTAGTGTGTATTTTCTTTTGTCTGGCCTCTCTCACTCAACATAAATATTTTGATTTACCCATGTTGCTATGGGTATGAATATTTTTATTGCTGAGTAGTATTCCATTATATGATTGTACCAGTGTTTCTATCCATTCATCCACTGAAAGACATTTGAGTTATTTTCACTTTTGGCTATTACAAATAAAGTTACTATGATCTTTTGTGTTTAAGTCTTTTGAGTAAATAACAAGGAATGGAATGACAGGGACACATGGTAGGTTTACATTTAACTTCGTAAGAAACTACCAAACTGTTTTCCAAAGTGGTTTTATTACCATTTCAAATTCCCATCAGTAGTATATGAGAGTTCCAACTGGTCCAAATCCTTGCCAACATTTAGTGTGGCCAATGTCTTAAATTTTAATTTCTTTGTTATATTTATCCCTAAATATTGTACCTTGGTTGAAAACAACTGAGAAATATGTGTGTGAGCCTATTTGTGGACTCTACATTGTTTCATTGATCTACTTGCCTATCATTTTGCCAATATAATACTGTCATGATTGTGTAGCTTTATAATTAGACTTCAAGGCAGGTAGTATAAATCTTCTTTCAATAAATTTCTTTTTCAAATTCTGTACATAGTATAACAATCGAAGTGATCAAGCAATTTAAAGTTTTTTTCATTATGCAAATTCACAAATATATTCTGACATCTCCTCATTCTAGTCAATCTACTTTTTTGAAAAATATTCCGGCACCATAAGTTATTGTTAACTTATTTACTCTAATAGCCTTGGGTAGACAATATTTAGTTTGAAAAAATTATCTTTAAGCTATCTGTTTTTCAGGGATTGGACAGGAATCTGGAGGAGGTAGAAGGATAACATTACAGACTCCATGGCCTAATTCACGGGTGTAATTAAAAGTCATCTAAAATCACCACACTTATTTTCTTGGTTCAGCAGTGTAACTTAGGCTCTTTAAAAAAAGTGTTTAATGTAGTTTATTTCATTGATAAACTTTTATGGCATTTTTATTGGCCACAATTTATACACAAGAACACTTTAAAAGAATAATGCTTTTTATATTCTCTATATTGCTTTTTTTTATATTGCTAATAATTTGAAGTTCACACTAAACTAGCATTATATTATTAATAGCTATAATTTTTTTTTATAAATTATCATTTCATATTTATCTTGACCAAACTATAGGTGAAATTGTGTAATATAACAAATATTGAATTACATACAGGCTGCCAAGCAAAAATATAGTACTACAATGATATTAAGCAACATAAAATATTACTTTACAACTATTAGGTAAAGGAAGGCTTGAGGCATGTCTGGGCTCTTGACATGGGAAGACCACGTCACTTTGTACAAACTATGGTTTGTTCAAATCTGTATACGATGGTAAATATGTAACTCACTGAAATTGTTATATGTTTTACACTTTTGTCCTAAGACGTAATTCAGGGCTCTTCTATTTATCATTTTCAGATAACTCCTTCAGGGAAATCACTGCAGAAATATAGAAGCAGTTTTCTTGTCGGTCTCAACATATCGTTAAAATATTAACCCAACTTCTTGGCTGCGAAATTTGAAAGAAACTCTTACAAATTCTAAACAAGAGTTTCAGTTTGTCCATCACATACTTAAGTTAACCGCGTAATAAGAGGCAGTTCCTCTATGAAGGGCCGTCCGATAATTTGGTACCTTGGGAAGAGTGCTTCTTCTGGGTCCTTTCTCACATAAAGCCATAAAGATAAGTAAATCTACAGCTTAGATGATAGTACTAACCACTCTTGGACGATGCTATCTATGGTATCATCTATCATATACTAGGGTTACCTGTATACATCTTATTCAAGAAAGCAGAACAGAAGTGAAATGTCTTTTCATCATTTTTTTTTTCCTTACTTGACATAACCTTACGTATTTGTTCAAACTGTTTTGCTTCTCCTACTTTCCTTTAGGAACAATAATCTTGGCCATAATTACCATTAAGGAACATTTTGCATTGTAGCTCCCACTGATGGAAAAGAAAAAGATGGAAGAGTGATACCAGGATGGTCATGGACACAGAACAGTGTCCTTTCTATGTCAATATCTGTCAGACAGGCGGAACACCTCTCAGGGAAGCTAGCACTTGGCATTCCTTTGGGCTGGCTGGTGGTTATTAAGCTGGCCAAGACTTTTCAGTAACACGAGAGGATTTGCTCCCTTGCCCTTGAATCAAGGGTCTCTGACAGGTGATAAAAGTAAATCTCAGAATGGAAGATGTTTTGTGTCAGCCCCTGAGACAGTCTGTATTGCAGGAGGGAATTATTTACGCCATTTGGAACACTTTTGATACCTATCCCTTTCCAAGCTGATTGTAATTTGCGTGGAAACTCTGTAGTAAAAAGGTAAACCATGTCGCAGAGGAACACATCAGAGAAATATAGACTTCAAAGGCACCATCTAAGTCTAGCCTTGAAAAAAAATTGTGTGTTGCTTAAATATTATAAATCCAGCACAAAAGCTGAGTGCCTAGACTGAGCTGTCCTGAGCTGTTTTTGTTGAAGCCAACAGTCTTTAGGAACTGATTTTTGTCTTAAAGAATCATCTTTGATTTGTGCCACAGAGGCAGATAAATGTCAAAAAGACAGATACCTCTTTCTCTGAGACATTGTCCTATATGGTATAAAGTTAATAGCAAGGTAATAAGGAGCCTCTGGAATGACAATAAAATACAAAGTTGTGCTGCTTGGTGCAGGCTTCATGATCTATAACCTGTCAACTCCCGTAATCGCAGCATTCCTGTTGCCATTGCAGTGGGACAGAAGTGTGGTACCTGACCAGGACAGCAGTGCCACGTGGGTACAGGTGTCCCCTGATGAGAGGATGGTGTGACCATGCCAGGTGTGACCAGGTTAGCCACATGACACATGAACGGAACAATGTGAGAATCAATTAACTGAAAGCATTAAGTGAAAAAATCCCACATCGGCACACTTTTGTCACATGCGTTTACCACAGGTAAGGGATGACCTCGTTTGTCATCTCGGAGTTGAATCTTGGAGTTCGTGGATTAAACCGATGCATTCGCAGGTTGTTTCTATAAACTTACAATGGAATTTCATATTTTCAAAATTAAGTTTATGTTTCCAAAGTTATACTAAACCCTGGGAGTTTCTCTTTGAGTCAATAATAACCCTTATCTCATATGGAACTATGAATCGCATAGACTTAAGATGTACCAAGATCTCGCATCAAGATTTTCATTGATCCTGTAAATACCATATTGGGCATCATAGCTTTCTATATGTAACTGTTAAATATAATATGTCAAGAATCAAACAAAATGTTATCATAAAAAAACATATTTCACAGAATTTAGTGTTGGACTGCCAAACTTGACCATTCTCATGTTGCTCAAAGGAAGTTCAGTATTTAGTTATAAATTTCATTAAGATATAACTTATCGCCTAAACTAGAACACTTTTGAGAGTAAAACCTAGTGCTATTAATAATTATAAGGGAGAAAAGACAAAAACCAGGACTGTGCCAAAACCAAACCAAACTCATTGCTGTCAAGTTGATTCCAACTCACAGCAACCCTATAGGACAGAGTAGAACTGCCCCCATATGGTTTCCAAGGAGTGGCTGGTGGATTCGAACTGCTGACCTTTTGGTTAGCAGTCAAGCTCTTCAACTACTTCGCCACCACGGCTCCCAGCTACATATAATTTAGAATTATTCAAATGATTACTTACAAAGCCTACTATGAGTGTACGAAGCACATAATAAAATTTGATAAATGTTTCAAATATCTCATCCTTTAGTATGCCTAACCAAGGAATGTTATTTTGTTTCAATCACCAAGAATACATTTTATAAAAAAAAAAAAATTTTATAGGGGGGAAAAAATGCCTCAGTGCTCAGATCTACCTTGGATGGAGCTTCTTTGTTACTGTCAATTCTAAACTGCACAGATAATTGAACAGCATTGACTTAAGGTTACCTGTATTAGTCCAAACTGGCAGATAGGTTGATGGATAGAGGGGTGGGTAGATAGGTAGGAAGAGAGACAGATGGAAAGGTAGGGCAATAGGCAGGTATGTAAGTAGGTGGGTAAGTAGGTAAGCAGGTGGGTGGAAGGAGACTGAGAGAGCCTGAGAGAGGGTAGACTCCCCAGTTTTCACCCAGGACCCTCCCCCTGCAAAGTCTACAGAGAAGATAGCACTATGTATCTTGGCTTTGTAGGAGCCCAGGTGGTGCAGTGGTTGAAGTGCTTGGCTGCTAACTAAAAGGTCGGCAGCTTGAACCCACCAGCCATTCCTCGGGATAAAGGTGTGGCAGTCCGCTTCTGTAAAGATTTACATAGCCTTTGGAAACCCTACAGGGCAGTTCTACTCTGTCCTACAGGGTCGCTATGAGTTGGAATCAACTAGATGGTAGTAGGTTTGGTTTTGGTTTGGTTTATGTGGGCTTTGGGAGCCAGACTTTCATTTTCCTGCTACTTACCATGAATTTACTGAAGACACCTGACCCCTAAAATTTGCAATATGCCTACTTTTTGAATATATAAAAACAGATCATTTAAATCTTATGATATTCAAATAGAATTGTCCCCTAGATCCCCAAGTACAGGAATTTTGCAAAAGTGAAGAGAAGAGCCATGGATAAAGCTGAGCATTTGTGCCAGGATATCTGATTTCATTGCTTGGGTCCCCGCCCAGATGGCACTCTCTTGCTGAGGAGCAAACACCCAAGGGTGAAGTCAGCTCTACTGACCTGTGTGCTGCCTCCGGTGCTTGGTGAGAGCGTGCCGGGTCCCGCCGGCAAAGCCACAGAGGTCACACAGGAACGACTTCTCGCCTGTTGCAACAATAAACAGATGAGGGACTGCGGAGGTCACAGATCATTAAAACATATCTATCAAGGCTTTCAGGGTTACTAATTCCTCCAATCAAATGTTTCCATGTAAATATGTCAAATGGGAATGAAATTACCACTGCGGTTTATTGACTGTGATAAAATCTGAAAAGCACCACTGAACATAATTACATACTTGTCAGACCCATAAAAATTAGCTTTATTATCAATGGAATGGTTTTGTACAACTTCATTTCTGTTAGATGTCTTCCAGATGGGGCTGCTTTATGCACTTGAACAGTTTTTATGCATATCCTGATTTTTTACAATTCCCATACATCTGGCCTCTCTGAGCTGAGTAAAGATTGCTTGGAATAGTTAATATACAGTATATATGATTCCGCTTAAATAAAACATATTGAATTTTCTAACAACTCAAGGGGACTGAATGGGTTTTACCTGATTCTATCAGGGTCTTCTTTAATAACTTCCTACTTAATAATATGAATTAAATGGTCTCCTTGAACATGCTGAAGATTCCAAGTAACAATAAAATCCACATTACTCAGTACCGATAACAATTCAATGCTGTTTATGTTTCTCAAACTTTCATGGCATTAAAAAAAGGAAGTCTAGGGATTGCTAAAGAAATTACAAAAGAACTTGTATTATTCATCTTTAATGACAGCTCTTGAATGAAAACCCCTGAAACAATTAGAGACAGATTTGGCAGACTTAGTATTTGTTAAGAGTGTGCAAATGTTCATTTGTTAGTATTTTTATCTGAGCTAACATTTTGCCCTGCAGTTTATAAATGCAATATATCTTTTGACTGTAGCATATTTAGGCAATAAGTGCTGGCATGCTAGGCAGTTTTATCCCAAAAGGCCCACGAACAAGGGCAAAACAGAATAAAAATGCTAACCTTGGAGAGATTCAGTGAAATTATAAAATGCTTTTCCAGAAATAAAATAAATCATTTGTACCTACCTTTATCTACTTTACTAGATAAAGACATGTAATGCAACAAGTCTTTCAAGGGTTTTGCTTGAGTCAGCCTGCTGTGTTCTAAAACATTTTGGTATATCATAACAGAAACTTAGCTTGAGGCGTTTTGGAAATGTAATTGCTTTTTTAAGGTAAGAAAAAAATAGTAAATCTAGAAGGGCAGAATAACTTTGGTAATCAAAGAAAGTCTTCCCTTTATTTAAAAGCATTACTAGCTTTTCTAATTTAAATTAACACATATTGATGAAAGTTTTAACCAAATAATGTTTAATCTTATTTCCCAATGGTACGTTAAAATGTTTATTATCATCATTTAAAAAATAAAACTGAATTTAAAAATATTTTTCCAATCTTTACTTTCCTTTTGGGGGGTTAAGTTTATTCCTTGGTATCTTTATTTCAATATAGAAACAAAGAATAGAGTAGATGGGCTGTGAAGAATAAAGTTTAATTATAATCACTCATTTAATTATGTAATCAATTTTCAATATAAATCTTTCTAACTAGCTGTATTATCAATTAAATAACACTAAAAGTAGACTTTTTTTTTTTTCCAATCCCAAAAGGCATTTGGCTCGTTAATATTAACAAGAAGTTAACCCATGTTGAAGCAAAACTGCTACCTACAAATTCCCCACCGCCATAGTGTTTTGGGGGCAGGGGTGCGGGGTGTGGATGTACTGGTACACAACCCTGCAAATGAGTGTGGTAGGTGTAGGGCCGCGGGAATGCTGGGCTGGACCACCCACCTGGCAGTATGTCTAATGGGCAGAGAGGATCCCTATTACTCTTGGATTTAATAAAAGTATGCTTCTTTCTCTCTGTTATGAACTTCCTTGTGACCCACGTCTTTCTTATAAAATAAAAACATTAACAACCACAGGAAAATCCCCGTGAGATTTATATTCTCTGCATGTGTATGTGTATGTTTTAATCACCTGTTTTTCAAAGTGCACAGGCACAAAGACAAATCGTTCATTTTCCACGTGGTCTGACTGTAGATAAACTAGTGACCTGGACGTCTGAACACGTCAGGACATGAGTCTCTTCTGTACTGTATGTCATACTTGCCTTGGTGGCTTGATTTGTTTTTCAATCTAAATTCAATTTGCAGTTTTTTTTTTTTTTTGAAAGGGGTACGGGAGTTAGGGTTGGGCAGCTGGCAAACAGGGTATAGATAAGTATTTTTTGAGAAAAAAACTTGCAAGAAAAAACTCAATGCACTACAGCACTCCCTATAAACGCAGTCATTTAACATGCCATATCTATATGATAGTGGAGAGAGAATGGAAGACAGTCGTTTTCTTAACAATTTGAATTAGTTTCAAGCATGCCATTTTGCATTCAAATGTACAAAGACACGGAAACCAATCCTTTATTTTCTATTAGAAAACAGCCACTGTCCCCTATCTCTCATTATGGTGCAGACTACAAGACCTAACAACAAAAATCCATATTATTGATCTAGCCAAGTCTCCACAATTATTCTTCAGAAGGAAACGCCGACGATAAATTACATCTGCACTGGCTTTTCATCTGCTGTTCGATATAAGTGATCTCTCAGGGCAGGCTGGAGACCTTAAATCGTCAACACCCTTGTCAAAGGAGCTAAGGAGGCCTGGGCTCCCCACAAACTGTTTCAGAAGAACTTTTCGCCTATAATTTCTAACAACAATATAGAATGCTCGGCAATCAGAAGAACATTTGGGAACGCCGATTAAAATTTATTCTTTCTTTCCCTGAAACAAAATACTTTCTGAGAGGTGTAAAGAGAAAGAAGACCACAAAAATTTCAAATGGCTCACAGTAATATTGCTATAGTGATATAAGAAGAGTGTTTATATCTAAGCTTTTAAGGAAGTTCTGAGCCACTGTACCTAGACAATAAGAAACAAGTCAACACAGAATATAACAACACAGTATTCATGGGATCTGTATTTATGAAGGCCAAAACTGGGGGCTCCTCGTACCAGGCCTCTCCCAGATAGACTCTAAGTTCTGCTCTTCCTAACAACTCCTTTAACTTCCATACATGTTTAAAATGTTTTGATGCAAAATGATTGTGAATTTAGACTTTTAAAAGGTATAATTAAAAAAAAATTTTTTTAGTTGCTAAATTCAGATTAGTTCCTTTGCATTAATTGTCAAAAATTCTGGATCTGACAGTATCCTCCTCTTAAGAGAAATATTAATTTGATTAACTCTTTTAAAGGTACCAAGATTCAGTAATGTTTTACAATATTATGGAACTGTGTCTATCAGTAACAAAATGAGTTCTCTGTGAAAACTTAATATCTGCAAATGAGCTTCTTAAACTGAAGTTTACTTTATTTAAACAGATATGTGCACACATACAACATAAAGGAGCATCTAACATGAAGCTTATTTATTTAAATACGTGTAGACACAGACATACAACATGAAAGTATCACTTTAAAGTTACCATGAGTCTCATGAGAAAAAAATGAAATGATAGCACATCTGCTAGTACTGAATGACCACTATCTTAAAACAAACTCTTCAAGTAGGAAATCATCGACATTGATCACTACTGCAATTAATGCATGTGTTATGACAGTCCACTTTGTCTAAATCTGAGCTGCTATCAAGGACCGGAAGTAAAGCTCCCAACCTGTGTGGGTCCTATAGTGGTCTTTCATGGCGGAGGCTGTGAGGAAGGAGTAATGGCAGGTGGGCCAGGTGCACTTGAATGGCTTCTCGCCCGTGTGGAGTTTCATGTGGTTGTTGAGGGCCCACTTCTCTGTGAAGCTTCTATCACATAAGTGGCATGTAAATTTCCTGCATGGAAGGAAACAGAACAAAAGGGTAAATACCATACACATGCTCCGCACTGGACTCAGGAAGCAGCCTGCTCTAACCCTGAACTGTGGTAAATGCACAGACTTTTGTGGGAGAATTGCAGACCTGGTCTGTCATGTCTGTATAACCAGGCATTGATTTTTCTGTCGAGGCCTGGCACTTCAGCCATTTATTCTCTGCTTTGCGGTTGGGCCCAACGGGTTTGAAAAATTCTGTTACAGTCCAGTCACCCCTGAGGCAAATGTGAGAATAGATTTCACCTGTACAGGCCTACACCACTTATCCAGGGCAGGGGTTGTCAGAGCAAAGGCTAAATGAAAAGCTATCCATACTAAACTACTCAGACAATCCCCAGGCTTGCTGCCAGGCCGCTGCCGCGGCACTGCACTCAGGGCGGGAGCCCAGCAAAGGAGCAGCTCTGCAGCCCCCATGGCTGCTCCCACCCCATGCACCCTGGAGGAGGTGTGTCCTGAACATGGGGCCCTCCTATGCTGCCACCATGGCCAAGGGAAGCTTCCTGTGATAAGAATAAAAATAAGATGACGACTATATGTGTTTTTCAATGGGTCTTTGAGAAGAATAAAACCTAATTATTTCCTGTACGAAAACGAAAAAAATCCAGACTCATATTAAAAAGATATTTCAGCCCACCATTCACAGTTTGAGATCTTTTGATTCCATTAAGAATAAAGGCCATACAAACCATAAACAATACAACTTTAATAGTTTCTGGCTGATCCCCTGTCCCTTTTCACTTGCATTCATGAAATCACGGCTAAAATGTACTTTTTATTTTTAACACAATTTAGTTTTAAGCAATCCCTGGGATGAATAAAATAAATTAGTGTCCAGCTAATTCAAGATAATGAGCAAATATAAGCAAACTAAACTCAATATTTAAAATTAAAATACTTTAAGACGTGGCTATGCCATATAAGCAAGAGAATATGGCATGGAGGGCTTAATTTCATTATCATAAACTGGGTTACACTTTTAGCAAGTTAGTGCACTTGAAATTGTAGGATTAAAAAATATGTCTTAAATCATGACATAATCACGGAGATGCAGAAAGAGTATACACTTTTCATAGCCTCTTTAATCATTATTTTACAGATTTCTTTAGCCCGTAAGTGCCGAAAAGAATCCCAAGCTCCACAGACCTGACTTTTCCATCTTGAGGCAAATGAGGATTACTTTAAACAGTTTCACAAATTCTTAGGAATTAAATTACAAAACTGCCTTTTATAAAAATTCTTCTATTTTATTTACGAATATTTTATAAAGTAAAATTTATAGAAGTAAAAATTGCTAAATATTTAAGAAATGCCAAAAAAATGGAAAGCACTCCATTAATATTAAAATTGCCAATTAACATAATATACATAACATAATGTATGTATTGAGGTAGTGTATTTACACCCATTTACAGAAAGCTGACTTTCAAATTACTCTATCATTTGATCATTGCTTACTGGTACTGGAGAATGACAAATATAGTTAAATACTTCACAATGCACTGTAAAAAAATATCATGTCCGTATATCTCCTTGACAGTCTTCATGCATTTAACATTTCAAAACCATGACAGGGATCTTATTTCCAAGATAAATTCCCCTATCTACTTATTTCTTCATGTATTTATTGTGGATCTAACCTTCTCCTAGAAGAAATAAATAAGGGGGTTAAGTAGATGCTATCTTTTAACAAATAGTTTCTTCAGACTGTATTACAACTTTATGAATGACAAAATAAATCCCTCATTTTTAAATCTACCATGATGTACATTTAACAAAATTACATCTATGGAACCTCAATATGTGCACTCTATTATTCATATGTAATAAAAATGTTAAACGAAAGCTTAGTGCCTGTCATGAAATGACAAAAGCCAGACAACTAAGAACTGAGGCCACTACTTGAATTTCAGAAAACCTCACGTTTTACAATTTGCTACATGAATAAGTTTAGGTACAGGTACTTTGACAAGAACCTGAAAGATTACCAATGCAAAATGCCCTCATAAAGATTAAGAACTACTTCTCAGTGATATGTTTCCTGGTACTACACAAAGTCTAAGTCCTCAAATATTCTGAAATATGTGTATTCACACAACAAGCTAGGAGGGACTTTGTCATCCACCTGAGGACCCTGGCTCTCCTTGGGGCCTTCAAGAAGTCCACTTTGAAGAAGCATCCAGGATAGAACCTGAGCTAAACATGCAGTTCCATTCAGCTGAATGTACCCTGGAAGTCAACGGCATCCGTGCCTGTGTTTTATCTATTTAGAAAGACCTGGACACCAAAACACCATAGTAGATGGCGTGAGACATCAAGGATGAACAAGAGTTAGACTGCTCTTGAGTGAGCAAATCTGCAAGGGGGAAATATCATTCATAAAAATAACTTCAGTGCTAGGGAAAAAACCGTGAATGCCATCCTAAGTTTGGAAGAAGTAACTAATGTAGCTGGGGGGCAGATTACGGAATACTTCCTGGAGGTGCATTTAATTTTGATGTTAGAAGAAGGGTGACAGCTGGAAACGAGGGAACAGCAAGGAGCGTTTCAGTGAAAGGAAATGCCAGGGAAAGAGACAGAGCGCTGGGAAGCACAAAGCCCATCAACTGTGACACCCAACTGCCCACTACTCACCTGAATAAAGATGCCCATCCTGTCACCCTGGGATTGACAAATAGGATCGGATTAAATGAGTGCTTTTCTCCACACATGCTGGTCCTCCATGTGAAACTTCTCACTTTACTGAATTTACAAAGAGGGTTGTTTTGCAAAAGCTTGCTAGTGACAAGAGGTCATTTCATGCTGTGAAGGGAGTTTTAGAGGAGTTCAATGGAAGGATCCACACAATCATGGAAAGACTGAAATCCAAAAGGGCAAATAACACAGCATACAAAATACTATGATTGAGGGGGAGGTTGTCCACCCCGATATCCTTAAGATCAGGAAAAGTACCTGGTACATGGTGGTGTTCTAGGAATGCTTTTGGACGGAATTATGAACCGAAGGTCAGCGGTTAGATGTTGTCTTCCTTACCGTTATCTCACCAAGCTTCAGAATCAAATGTGCTTATATACCATATTACAGATCACAGATCTTTACATCATAGGCACTGGTGGCAATTCAAGTTGCCCAGGGCTCCTAACTCCCTATCAGTGGTCTTCTCTCCTTTCTCAGTGTTCGTGTTGATTTTATAAATTGTGACTTTTTCAAGCATACAGTAAAAGAGTGTGCCTACAACCCAGACTTACGTACCCAGATGCTAATATCTATGTTTTCTATACTTGTTTCCAACCCCTTTTATATTTTAAACATTTAAAATTAATTTTTAAGTTTTACACATTTATAAATTAAAAAAAAAAAAATCAGACCACAGCAGAGGCATAAATAAAGTACTAGCGGAGAGCAGAGGGTTGCCTCTGGGTGGAGGGGCTGAAGAGGAAACAAAGCATTAGAGCAAGGCCTCAGCAAGCAGAAACGGTTTGGTGAGAAAGAGACCAAAGAAATGACAGCACTGAATTTTACTGCAGAGAGGGATCTATGAGCTCAACCAATACAACAGCTTCATGCCAAGTTAGCAGACTAGCAAAGAACACCAAAATGGCAATCAAGAGTCATGGGTACCATCTCCAGCACTCACATAATGTAGCTGCTTTATGTTTATTAAGAAGTTCAAAACATCAAGCCGTACTGTAAGATTTATAATGAAAATGGGTAGTTGGCTACCTTCCCTTTCCTCAGGCTTCACTAGAAGTTTCCACCAGATACAGAAGATTTTAAAAGTTCCAAAAGGAAAAAAAAAAGTCACAAGCAAAATAAATGAAAATGATACCAGGCTTCTCAATAGCAACACTGGGAATGAGAAGACAATGCACAATGCTTTGAGAGCTACTAGGGAAATTATTTTAAGTGTAGAATGTTATATACACTCCTTCAGCAATTCTTAACAAGAATTATGAAGTTCCTGGTTTCCAGGGACTGAGATGTCTTTTATGCTATAACTTTTTGGAATAAAGCCCTTTTTCTTGTGGGTAACTGTGCTATACTGAGTTAATCCTCAGAGTGAATTTATAAGAATTCCTAAATTAAATAATGGTTCCTAAATTAAATTATAGGTGAATTTCTAGTACACTTGATACGTCTGGAGTAGATGTCTTCATTTATGGTGAGGTGTGCTGTTCTTTTTGCTAGCTCCTCTCCCAAACTTCGAATTACTCTAGACCTGTTACCCTACCTGTTCAATTCTGGGGAGCAGCCAAGTGGGGAAAGGGATGGAGAAGGCACAAGACAAGAGGTGGAGCACATGCCCAGGGACTGTCTTCTCTGACTTGCTCTCATCATATGACTTATAATTACAGTCAAGACTCAATCCCACATTTGAAGAGAAAATGCTAAATATCTTCATTGTCAGTTATATAAGAACCACCAGAAATTCTCACCTGGGTTTTGCTAGGCATTTATATATAAAGTTAAGCTAAAGAATTAGTAGGGAGTTTAATTATAATTATATGATTAATAGCACTATCATAATAGATATCTCTGCCTCAGTGAAACTGTTAGAGCAATTGTCTATTTTGGAAAGTCTAAAGAACACAGAGGTTATATATTTTGACCAAATAGTTGCATCCTTACTGTTATCTTTCTATATTACTAGATTAAGTATCCTAAAAAGAGATTTTATATTCATCTTTTTCAAATTATATTTTTAGCTGTTATTATTATTCTAATAAGTGAAATATTCATTACATTTTTTGCAACTTAATAAAAAAACTACATATATCCATATTTATATATGAAAATACAGATATTTTGATAAAACATTTTATTGACATCATTTTTTTAAAATAGTAAGAGATGTCATTGGTATATTTTTCATATTCTTTTCTAATCTTCCTAATTCTGAATAATTTTGGAATATAATAATTGCTTTATAAAATTTCAAGATTCCAGTGTTTACTTGATAATCTGTTCAACTATTTCTGACTAAAGCTTCCTCTCTCACCCCTCCTTTGTACTCTTTATTATTCTCAATTCTTATCACCCCTGTGGATGGACACCCATTCCATCACCGCAATCTAATAAAATAACCAGACATTCCTCTGTACCTTTCTCCACCTTTAATTTCTAATTTTCTCGCTCTCAAGTACTTCTCCCTCTCTTTTTGTCCCTCTGCCTAACTTGGGCTCTGACTTACCAGTGCATTTTAATAAATTTAGTTACCCTTTTAATACCAATATACCATGACCCTTAGGATCTATCTCCACACCCCAGTTTGCATTTGGATTATTAGGGCAACTTTACAGAAAAGGAAACCTAAGTGGTCAATAAATATATGAAATAATGCAAAACCTTTTTAGTTACTAATGAAAAGCAAATTTAACTACAGAAATTATTTAACAGCAAAATGATTGCCAAAAAATTTAAAGTCTGCAAATACTAAAAAATTGTAAGGGAGGGTGAATACTTTAAATATTGCAAGGGTTGGGATAATTCAGTACAACTTTCAAGAAAATTTAGCAACGATTTTTAAAGTTATACTCTATCCACACCTTTTATCCTCCCCCCACAAAAAAAAAGTTTTCTATGTATCTACCATTGATAAATTCCTGCACCTATACGGGCATGTAAAAAAACAGTCTCACATTAAAGTAGTAAAAATGGGAAATAATCTATCCATTAGTTGAGAAGTAAAATAATGGGTTTAATCATACAATGGAAGTATCATAATAGTTATTATTACATTAGTATGGATTAAAAGATCTCAAAAAACATAATTGTGTTAAAAAAGAAAGTTGCAAGGGGTTAGGTACAGAATTGTACCACCTATATAAAATTTTAAACAACGATAAATATAAACACATGAAGTCAAAGTGCAAACAGGCGGATAGGAGTGATACGTATCAACTTCAGGACAGCGGTTACTTCTGAGAGAGGCACAGAGGAAGAGATAGTGCTAACTGCAGCTGTCACATGTTCGTTCTTTTTAGAAAGAAAGGAATTTGAAGCAAACACATGGCCATATGAAAACACCTTCCAAAATGCCTCTTTTATTTCAGAAAATGTCCATGATTAAAAAGGAATATTTCGATTAAACAATCAAACAATATTTCTTCTCTCTACGACATCTTAGACTAGTCTCGTCAAATTATAAAATCACACAAATTTACATGCATGAAAAGCACACCAGTGAACAAGACCTGGAGCGCTACAAGTGAAATTTTAATAAAAGAGTAAGCTAAATTTTGTCAAAATATTAAAAAAAAAACAAAACTATGCAGTCATTATCTTTCGAAATTATGAAAAAAAAAAGGTGTTGACTAATTCAAAATTATTGTTGTAAAATTAAACTGATGTTACAAAAACGTAACTGACAGGTGTTGACGGTTTTTATGAAAACACACAGACTATCGGACTAGGAGAGCAATATAAGTTCATAGGATTTCAGACAAAACAGCCAAAAGTACTAATGAATTTTTTCAATTATTAAACTACTCAAATACTACCAATACAAGGCAATTTCTTTTTTAATTATTATAATTTAATAATTACATAGTAACAGACTAAGAGATGAAATGAATATAGAATTTGATGTGGTCTTTGCCCAGTAGGGGTAGCATATGAATTTCTGCTGAGCTGCAAATATAACTGAGAAATAATCACTTTCTTGAACAAAGCAGCACATAAAAAGGCATATAAAGGCAACCATTAAAAAGCAACTACAATGCTCAATTAATTCACATGAGCATCTTAACGCTGAAAAGTACCCCAAAGGATAACAAAGCAAAATGAAGAAGTTTAAGAAATTCTGCCACGATAACAACTCAGTGTCTATAAGAACCATGACTGGAGACCTGACGCTGTTTCTGGCCCAGGAAACATCTGGGAAAAAATATACAATACTGCTTTTAAACTTGAACTATGTATTCATGTAAAACAGTCACTAAATCTACTTTCCAAACCCAAATCTAATTTAAATACCCCAATACTATCCCATAAGTAATGCCATCCATCTTATTTCTATTTCTTATTTTATTTCTCATCTTATTTCTTATTTCAGGTCTGAGGTTTCAAAATAGTATATACATGTTTAAATACAATATATAACTTTCAACAAATGGAAAAAAATTCACATTTTTTTCTCTACATTAAATATTCAAAAAGGTGTACTGACAGCTAAATAAGAATGACTTTATTAAAACACTTCAAGTCATCTTCCACTTATCTTCTCCCCAATCTGTGTATATGTGTACACAGTCCAAATAAAAAAGTGAATCAATGAATTTATATCCTAAAACCAAATGTTCCATGATGTTACTAATATCTAGCTAACTCAAATTAGACTCTCAGAATTGCCTGACTGAGATTATATATAAAACACAAGCAAGACTCATATCAAGAAACCAGAAAGACCTAAGATTAGAAAGGTTTCATTTACTAAATTCAACTCCTAGGGCTCCAGTGTGGCTTACAGGTAAAAGTTGAAGCACCTCCCCTGAGGGCTTTTATACAGTTCAGGAGGGAGTCGGCTACTTATAGCCAATAGTCTTGAATGCATTTTTACCCTGAAAATGTGATAATTAGCCTAATTAACAGGCTAGATCCTTGTTAACTAGTTGGAAAAGAAATTTAACCTTGCTCTTGCCAAGGCCTGTTATTTTGTAAATCTCTTAACCTATCACTCAGTTTCTAAAAGCTGAGAAATGTTTCTGGCCCTTCAGTTCAATTTAATGGTTGAAAAGCTTTTTGGCAAAATAACTTCTGGGAGGAGTATAAGCAGAATATTAATCCCAGGTTGCCGTTCTCTACTAAAAAGCAAAGGAATGACTCATTGTAAAGGAAAATTCTCAACGATTACAAATGCCTCCCCTTCAAAGGTTTGAGTCCATCCTTCAAAATCTCATTGCCATGAAATTTTTCTTTGTCAGAGAGACCATAAACTCTGGTCTAAACAAAACCATCCCATTGTATTCAGTTGGAATTTTCCCTAACGACACTCTACACTCTAATATACTCTGTATCCAATACTCCTCAGCACAATACTACCTTGGGTCAGGGATAGGCAAACCTTTTGTACAAAGATCAGAGAGTAAAGATTTCCGACTTAACAGGCTATAAGGTCTCTGCTGCAACCACCCAACTCTGCTGTTTTAGCACAACAGCAGCCACAAATAATATGCACATGAATACGCATGGTTGTGTGCCAATAAAACTTTATTTACAAAACAAGCAATGGGCCTGATTTGGTCTGAGGGCTAAAAAAAAAAAAACAAAAACCCTGGTCAACACAAGTCAAAAAAACAAACAAAAAAACAACACATGAATGCTACTGACAAAGTCCACTAAGCCCCCTTATCAGAGTCTGAGAAGTTGGCTTAGTCCTAAAATAGTTTGTTTCTTGCAGGTTTCCTAAACTCCAACATGAGAACAGGTGGAAGGAGTTAGGCTGCATATGAGACCCATTCAAGTCACAGGCTGCCCTGTCCTCTTCAAAAGCACCCCCTTTCAACTGTATCACAGAGCTATATGGCTTGAAAAGTTGAAACAATTTTAACTAACCATAGAGGTCAAGTCCTGGAGAAAAAGACACATGTTAAATTGCCACAGTCCTTGAGTTGGGTCTAAATGAAATTTTATCGCTTCAGGTGAGGTAAGAAAACACTGAGTTTATGTAAGGAAGGTTAAAATAGAAGTTACAAATAGGGACCATTATTACTGTTTCAAGAACATATAAAGAGAATTTCTTTCAAAACATTGCTCCTACTGATGTAAGTAATTTGAGCTAAAATGACAAAATACCTTTGAATCCCTGTTTATCTTTCATCTCATATGCCTTGACAAACTCTTCGTCTTTGGTCAGTTACAAGACCCTAACAATCTTCAAATTACTATAGGTTGCCTACTTCTATACCAATCAATCAATAAAGAAGTATGTATTGGCATCTACTATGCATTGAGAAATGAGTCATGAAACCTATAAATAAATGAAAGACACGTATGTCTCACCAAAAGTACCTTACGATTGAACTGGACAGTCAAGATTAATGTCCCAAATTATCTGGGACTAAAAAAGCTTTAAATAATGTTCAGAGAAAGTATCAGTGAATACAGACTGAAATAGTTGGGAAAAGCTTCATGGATGGGGGGGCTTGGATCAGCCCTTAGGGCAGAGCCGACACACGTGATGGCAGCAGCAGGCAGTGATGCACTGGACGCCAGAGAGACAGAGGCAGGTTAGGGCTGTGAGTAATGAGACGTGCATTCTGATGGGTGTGGTGGGCACACACTGCAGAATGGGAAGAAATGACGCTGCATAATTTAAACACCCTCAGATCCAAATGGCCCGGAAAATCAGCGAAGGAAGCTGGGCTTTGATATGACAGAAGGAGCTACTGATCTCTCCTTTTTTTCCCCTTTTTCCTTCGCTAGTAGATAAATTCAGTGCTTGCTTTTCACGATTATTTGATTATAAGTTTCTAAGGGGCTGCCGTCCAGTTGGCTCCCCGACTCCTGATGACCCTGTGCACAACAGAAGGAAATGCTGCCTGGTTGCTGATCGGACCATTGTGATCTATAGGGCTTTCACTGGCTGCTTTTAGCAAACAGAATTGCCAGGCATTTCTTCCTAATGTCTTAGTCTAGAAGCTCCACTGAAACCTGTTCAGCATTATAGCAACATGCAAGCCTCCAATGACAGATGGGTGCTGGCTGCACATCAGGTGCACTGGCTGGGAATCAAACCCAGGTCTCCCGCATGGAAGGCAAGAATTCTACCACTGAGCCACCACTGCCTCTGAAGCTGGCTTTATGCTTCCCAGGTACCTATGGTTAAACAGACAGAGTACAAATGCTTAGATACACACAAATATTTGCATGTCTTATTTCTATGTTTAGAGAAAATCTCCCATTACCATGCTCTCACCTGAGATTATGATTAATTCATTTTTAATTTTACCAAGTAGGGTGCAATTTTCCAAACAGCATATTCACTATAGCAAAAACTGCTATGCTTCAATATCCTACAGGTATTTTTAAAATGTTATGTCAGAGAGCAGAGAACTGACTGTACCCTGTGTATGTCAATGGAGAAGTGTCTTACTAAGTTTTAAGGTGACACTATAGCCAGTCATGATATTAGAAAGAACTGATTAACAAATATAACTAAGATAGATTTTAAAAATAAGTCTCAAAAAAAGGCTTACAGACAGAATAGCACTTAAAAAAATTTTCCAATATATTAAAACTAAACAGCTCTGGCATATTAATGAAGAAACGTTGGTGGCACAGTAGTTAAGTGCTCAGCTGCAAACTGAAAGGTCAGAGATTCAAATTCACCAGCAACTCCATGGGAGAAAGATCTGGCAGTCAGTTTCCAGAAAGACGCCTTGGAAACCCTATGGGGCAGTTCTACTCTGTCCTATAGAGTCGCAATTAGTTGGAATCGACTTGATGGCAACAGGTTTTGGTTTTGGCATATTAATAGAAGCTGGCCAGCAACAAAAAGTTCTAGATCAATTCAGACAACTTGCATTTACAACAATAGCAAAAAAATCTACTATCCGACTATTTTGCACATTAATGACATATGTCTGGCAGTAACGAACACCGAGGTGCAAGGTGAGGGTAACGTTGGCTGTGATGGTTAAGGGTATGTGTCGTCTTGGCTGGGCCATGATTCTCAGTGGTTTGGAAGTTATGTAATGATGTAATTTGGGAGTTATGCAATGATGTCATCATCCTCCATTTTGTGACTGGATATGGTCATCCTCCATTTTCACATAACACTGATTTTTGTATAATGACCTGGTCTTTGGAAACTAACCATGTCATTAAGTGAGGAGAGAGTATAATACTATGTTGAGAAAATGTTTCATTACATTCCTGTATAAATATTTACTAGTACAAATATATATTCTAGGAAAACAATATGTCTGCAGAGAATAGATGACTCAAATTTCCTTTTGTTAACAAAGCTGATGGTTCCTTATGAGCAGCATCACTCAGCTCCTCGCATGACATAGGTTCAGAAATAATGTTTGGGGTCAGATATTCATGGTGCTGGGACAGGGCACCTAAATGCATGGTCCCAGACAGCCTTTCGGAGCCTCGAGAGGACCATGTCATTTTTATTCAAGTGAATGTTTCTAAAACTACTGGGCATATTTTACATTCATGTCACTAGATCACTGGTGTTCTATACATAGTAAATCAAGAGTATTATCTACTATTTCACAATTGTTTAAAATAACCACAAGCGAGACAGTCTCCTACTTGGTTTCCTTGCCAGCAATCTCTTGCCAGTTCCAACTCTCCAACAGAAAGGCCTTTAGGATACTGTAAAAAGAGTTTTCTTAACAATACTAATAAGCCAAAAACCTGGCTAATGGTAAGTAGTGCTGGATTACAGCTCTAACATATGAGATTAAAATTTGTTAATATTGTAGCCCTGTTAAGAGCTAGCAATTGATAACAGCGCATTTTTTTTTTTTTTGCTTTCTGACCTTTGTACATTAGTTAAGGGATCCAGGGACTCCTAAGGGATAGCAGAAAACCACTATTTAACCAAAACATGAATTCATACAAGATTCAAATATACAGTGGATTAAATTGAGTAAAATTTCTCTGTACCAAAATAAGTTTAAATTCACCTTCAGTACATACACTAACAAAAAAAAAAAATTTTTTTTTTTTTTTCATAAAACATACTCTTATAATTTGAAACATGTTTCACAGACCTTCACATAGTATATGCTGGCAAATAAAACATGGTATGTTTGCAGTTTATCCTGGGGGTCCTTATGTATCTATTGTGGGAACAGAATTTCTAGAAATTTGAATTTATTTGCCAGATTGAGAAAGAACTGCTTTATCTCTTACTAACTGTGTGATTTGCTAGAACTGTAAAAGGCAGCATTTCCAAACTTAGGTATTTCATTGTCTTGGCCTTTGTCATCATCTTGGCCTTCTAACATGTCAGGATGATCTAAGGAACCATTTGAGCTCAAGGTAAGATTAGCTAGAAGGGGTGAGATGTATTGCCCAGTAATCTCAGAGTTTGATACAAAACTGACCCTTTCTAAGACCTCAGTCCAAAGAGTAGCAGTTACAGTATACTCCTAAGAGTAAATATCGTGGGGCGTTGTGCATTGGAGCATTACCTAGACACAATCTGAGCTCAGTAGACGAATTCAATGTAGACACTGCAGAGTCTGCTATAGATCACAGCTTGCTTTAAATCATAATATTCTGACATACAGATACATAGAAACATCTTGTTGTGGTTTTCTTTCTAAATCATAAGTTTGAGGCAAAAATGCTAAAATTGGATTAAGATAAAAAACAAGCTTTTCAGGGTTCTAAAGTTATTGTGATATACCTAAGTAGTTTATAAAAGACTAGCAGGCTCTTTATCATTTCTTATAAATGTCTCTACTGTGCAATGGGTATGAAGTAACTTCAATGAAATATGAATAAAACCAGAGAGTTTCACACATATTTGAGGAATATCTGGATTAAAAAAAAAAAAAAAAAAAAACTCTTAAAAGCAAGGCAAAGCAACCGAGTATTAATTTAGCCTCCTTTCAATACAAAGCAGATAACATTGTTTATTTTAAAAGAATAGGAAGTGAGCATTTATGGATTCTTTTCACAAAATAAGATTTGCAGATTTCATCTACATCTACTATATTCTAAAGTATTTTGAAACTATATTCAGATAGGCACCTATAAACACTGCATATAGGTCATTTATTCTAATTTTTCAAATCTTCAACACCTCAAACAAAAGACTAAGTAAGGAATAACATTATCATTTATTATATATCTTCTGGCATTCAAAATATTAAGCTAAATTTCTTTCTAATATAATTAAGTGCATTAGCAAAACCAAGTGGAAATATCCAGGTGATAAAACATTTATACTTGGCATAAGTACAGTGTTAAAAAAAAAAAAAAAGGGAAGCTAAAATTCAGCATTAGTGAAGCTATCAAAAGGAAGTTAACAGTAACAAAAAAAAAACTTTTTCAATTATAGGCTGAGAAAGAATAAAAATGAAAGGTGACTAGCTTGCTAGTTTAGACTTTATGATAAAAAGAAAACAAACGCACTAGACTATTTTGCTTCTTTCATTTTACAAAAGATTTTTCAGACTGAAAAGCACAGAAATGAATTAAAGTCTAAGACATTATTTTACTTAAGGTAATAAAAACAACTTTATGTTCCAGTAGGAACAGAAGCAAAAGTGAGGTGTGAGTCCAATCTCACTGAAGATAGTTCAAAGCAACTGGCCAGCTGCCATGGGGGAGTTCCAGGTCAGTGTACACGGAAGAAAAGGCAGCACCGAGAATGGCTTCTGGAAAGCAGGACCCAAGTATTCATGGAAGGCAGGGGCTTGGTCTGTCCTGTCCCTCTGCTGTAACTTTAGCAGCTGACCACCATGCCAACTCAGGAGAAGCTTTCAACAGAGACCTGACTGAAGAACAGAAGAGTGAGAGGATGCAGACAGCACTAGGAGCCAGCCACCCACTCCTTCCTGAGACACACTTTGCTTTCGACTCCAGAACATCCAGGCTTCTGACCTTCACCCACCACAGAGGCCGCTGCTTCTCAGCCATCTGTCCTGGTGCCTCCTCATTTCCCAAAGCCCTGATGTCAGGCTCATCGCTTTTCCACCAGCACTCACTCCTTGGGTGATCTATGTTCTGAAGACTTCCAAATTCATCTTCCCAGTTCAGATCTGTTCTCTGAAGTCTAGTCTGTCTCCAACTGCCTACTCAATGTCTGTCCCAGGTTCGCTTACAGATATCTCCAATTTAATGCATCTAAACGTCACTCTGGCTCTTTACCAGCACAACCTGCTCGCACAGTGGTCTTGCCATCTAAAGACACGCTTCACTCTTCAGGTGGTCAGGCCACTATCCTCTCTCATCCCAACCATCAGCAAACCTGGGGGTTGCGCCTTCAGATGCATCCAGTATTCACCCACTTCTATCACCACTACTGCTACCATGCGGTCCGACACACGATCCTCTCCTGACAGGTTACTACAACCACCCCAGGACAACTCCCTGCCTCCACGTGGGCCCTCCCTGAATCCCTACCATTCAGTCTTTAACAGTGGAGAAAGTGATTCTGTTAAAACATCAGCAGAACATTCCAGATCGCTGCTCAAAATCTTCTAATCTCAAGCAGAGAATAAACAGAAATCTCAACATCCTACAGAGCCCTATGAGCCCCTGTGATCTGAGACCCAGCCACTGTCTGAGCTCACCTGCTCTTTCCCATAGCTCCCCTCGCCAGTCCATTGCCCTCTGCTCAGTACACTCCTGCCTGTGGATATTCGAAGTGCTTCCCACTTCCTGATGGCTCAGCCCCACCTCAGGTCTTCACTTTAACTGTCACCTTCACTCCGAGGTTTGTTCTCAGCACCTGTGGGAAACTACAGTCCACTGCTACAGCTCTTCTGATTGTGTTTTACTATATCTCCACTATACTGATATTGACATATATTTTACTTTTTAATTTTGTTTACTGAATCTGTCTCCACAGCAGAATGTAAGTTCATGAAAGCAGACATTTTTGCCTCTTCTATTTTCTGCTATAACCCCAGGGCCAAATACACTGACTGGCACCCAGTAGGAGCCTACTAAATATGTGTCCAATGAACGAATGAAAAAAATATTGTCAAGTGACAAAACTTACAAAATTAAATTTATCATAATAGGTCACTTATCAAAAAACAAATGCACACAGATACATACACACATGTACGAGTTATCTACAGGTAAAAAGAAAGCAAGTCAGGAAAGGTTCACATGGAATGGCCGTTAGCTCAGGAGGGAACCCAGGAGGGCGGAGGAGGACATCGATTTTGGAAAGGGGGTTTTCACTTAGTACATTATAAACTCTGCATTAAAAGTATATGCAAGCACACATTCCTTTTTTAAAAAATATGAATAGGAAAACAATATTAAAAGTACAACTCAAAAAATAACATGAGATTTAGTCAGAAAAAAAAATTTAAATGATATGTAAAGGAATTGCTGACTTTTGTCCTCTGTTGGTATCCCCATGCCACACTTGGACGATGGCATATCACTGATACAATTAGAACCTTAGAAAGAAAATAGTCTCTTCTGGACTTCTAACATTTGAAGTCTAAACATCACAAACACATGTACTCAGAGCCCAGACATCAGTGCTCACTGAGTCTCCCACCCCAACCTGTGAACACCATAACATTGACTAACCAAACCAAACCCATTGCCGTCAAGTCAATTTTGACTTATAGCGACCTTATAGGACAGAGTAGAACTGCTCCATAGAGTTTCCAAGGAGTACCTGGTGGATTTGAACTCCTGGCCTTTTTTGGTTAGCAGCTGCAGCTCTTAACCACTACGCCACCAGGGTTTCCATTCACTAAAAAATCTTCAGTCTGCAATGGTAATCACGCAACTACTATCATAAAAGGCATGAATCTGGGTGTTCAATCCTACAACAGTATTATCAGACTTTGGAGACCAGAATAGTCCCCTGCCAGGATCCTATCTGCACATCATATTGCGTCCTCATCTCCTTCTGGGCTCACTGACTACTCCTGAGCCAGCCCATGCCACTGCGTGCATGTTGACATGCAGATTATTTTCCACTTTCACATAGGTACATTCCCAAGAGATTCTAAACAACTCAAGGACACTTACACTGATTTTCAAAGTTCTGATATCTTTCACAAAGTGTCTATGTCATAGTAAGGACAGGAAAGCCATGTATTAAACTTATAACATTTAATGATTCTATGTAACTCAGTTTTATCAAAGGCTCAAAATATGTTGAAAAATGTTCTGATAAATGACTTTCCCAATGACATATATAAAACTGCAAAGCAAGCAGCTTCAAGGAGGCCACACCATGGTAGTAACTAACCCAGCTGTATAACTTTGACTGGCTAGCTGTTCTTCCTGCCTTAATGTCTACATACGTTGGGTGAAAAGGAATAGGAAGAAATATCTTAAAATATATCCCAGCAACAAACCCCTAAAATTCTAATTTCAATTAGCTCTATAATGAACCCAGTCCTAGGGATGTGGTGCAGATGTCCCAAATTGGGGTGGGGGGGTGGCGAGGAGATGTTGCCAGGACCATACTTCTCTACACAGGAAAAAGGATTCTGAGGAAGGGTCCAAATCACATATACCTGGGTGGCCTCCTGACCACCCAGCACAGTTGGTGGGAAAGTCTATCTCAGCCTTATTATAAGGACCTGCTGCTTTGCCCGTGAGACTACCTGCAGTTCAGTGCTAGCCAATTCTAGCCTGGAACAAAGAAACCAACTTCCAGAAGATGGAGGCTTGAATGTTCTTACTTTCAATGGTGGGTGGAGGAAGGTGAGTTCAAAAATAGAAAATTCTTTTTTTTAATCTTTGACTTTTCTAAGGCATTAAAAATAAATACGAATGAACATTCCAATAAGTTATCCTGCTAGGCATAGCTTTGTAATACCACCAAACCAGAAGCACAGGGATGGGCAGACGGTATGACAATATAGCAAAGGAGAATGCATGCAACAGCCAGCACACCAAAATGAGCTGCCAACTGCCTGACCTAGAATAGGTGTTTTAACAATTATGGAACTGAACTGAAAATTCTCAACCAAAATAGAGGGACCAGGACAGAAGAATACAACAATAACAGATGAGTAAAAGAAGACTTGTGATCTACATATAGCCAGAAGACATAGATGATGGAAGGATGAAATTTTCCAGTGGGATTTACATGATGACATTCATGGAAACTTGCACATGAGCTAAGAACTAAAGAAAAGATGATAAACGACAGAAGAGACACTTGCCCTCAATTCTACAAACCCACGGAATATCCAGAGGCCTGTGCTGTACATACCCAAACATCTCTAATATTTCCCATAATAAGTAAGTTTATATTGACGACTTGTGTCTACTATTGTTCTAAAGGAATATGCAATAAAGCACAAAGGAATATGCACAAAGTCACTCAGAAGCAGAACAGGTAGAAGCAAAGTGCTTAGAATAAATGCCCAGGTGAAAGAAAATTAAGAAAAATTTCTCTGGGGGAAAAGAAAAGCAAAAATATTAACACATTTTAATTTCTATCAAGTAAATAAATTCTCAGGAGCCCTGGGGACATAGTGGTTAAGTGCTCGGCTGCTAACTGAAAGGTCAGCGCTTCGAACCCACCAGCCGCTCCGCAAGAGAAAGATGTGGCAGTCTTCCTCCAGAGAGACCACAGCCTTGGACAGCCTATGGGGCAGCTCTACTCTATCCTATGGGGTCACTGTGAGTCAGAATCGACTCGACAGCCACGGTTTGTTTTTTTTGCTTTTTTTTGTTTGTTTGTTTAACAAATTCTCTGATTGAGTTCTAACTTGTACTTGAGGTTGTAGAGATTTGACCAGGGATTAATAAAGTGGATCAAAGCTCACAACGGAATAGAAAAATCAAAGAGCCAAAACTTTAGAATTCACTGATCAAATCTTAAGGGTATACTCTGCTAAATAAGAGCCCTGGTGGCACAACGGTTGAAAGTTAATGGCTGCTAACCAAAGGGCTGGCAGATCAGATCCACCAGCCGCTCCTTGTAAATCCTATGGGGCACCTCTACTCTGCCCTATAGGGTCGCTAGGAGTCAGAATAGACTTGATGGCAACAGTTTTTAACGGGCTGCTAAATAAGCTGATTTGCAAATTTGGGCAATTTGACATTGACAAATGACAATACCAATTAAAATTAGACTGATTACGTGAAGTTACTCTTATGTGTTGAAATAAAAAATAATTTTAAAGAAGTTCTATATAAATGTATTTCATCCATTGGTACCAAAGTAAGCAAAATAAAGATGACTCTATAGTTAATACAGCAAAAATGCAAGTATGCATTTATTATACAATGTTGATATCAGTGTTTCAGACAGGTATGCTTTTATATATTTTTTATTTCTCTCCTATCACTGTTATTAAAATTCTTAGGGAAACATTCAGCAACTCCCAGACACATCTGGCCACTTTTAGCAAGAAAAGATAGCATGCGGAGGCCCAAGTAACAGTATGTACCATGATCAGTTCAACCTGAACTTGTAGCTAGCTTTCATGGGTGAGAGCTCATACGCCAAGAACTACGGTTTCCCCTTTACTTCTTGAAATAATCAACACTGTTTCCATTCATTATTTGCAATTAACAAAGGAATCAATTAGTAAAACCAGAATGAAACTTTAAGTAAAAAAATAAACAATCTAAATCACCTCACTTAAGTTGTAAATTCAATTCCTAAAGCTATATTGCTTATTTAATGAGTATCAAAGGAAACACTCCTCCCAATTAATATCTCACATAATATAAACCTCCCAATCATGCAAATGTGTTCTATTCTCACAAAATACACATATGCTAACAGTGAATTCATCTTTAACTTTCTGTGACTTCAAAGTCATAAATTCAGATAAAGAATTTCAAATTCCACTTAAGAATAGGGTTTAATTTACAGATTCTTAGCTAAATAGTCATATTCATGAAGTCACTATCATTCACAGGTAAATCAATAATGAAATAACAGATATTTTTAAAGTGAAAAAATCAAGGAACTTTGAATATAACACTTAAGTATAACAGTCAATAAATATATATATATATACATACACAGACACACATATATACATATCTCAAGTAAAGATCTTTTACCAAATCAAAGAAGATTCTTTTGGACATAACTTCAATAGATATTGACATGGTAGGCTACTTATTCCTAGAAGCTATGTTTAGACATAATATATTTTATCCATTTTCTTAAGATGTGAAATAACCAGGTTAAATACAGTTATTCCTGTACTGAGTATCTGGTCTATTCTCTCAGCTGAAAGCAAACCTCCGGTAAATGCCTATTTATCTCCTTGCCAATCAAGGAGTGAGTGACGGACACTCCATGGCCTTATCTGGGCCTCCTGTCTGAGGCACATTCTGCTAAGTGATGTCACTGCTCTAGCAGACAAAAGTAAGCAGATTATTACAATGACTGGAAGCAAACTAAACATTTAGATTTTTGCATGGACGGATTTACACACTGTCAGTCAGATAAAGCACAGTTTGCCTGCTGCTTACACCACAAGAATCGGCCTGACAGCTTCTTCCCGGGTTTGGGATCTGATTTCCTAATCAGGCCTCTCCACAATCCCCAAGACTGACAGCCTGTCTGAGTTTAAAGTGCAGTTTCTGACTATCAATCAGCCTTGCTGTCCTGCACACTAGGCCGGTTAACATCAAGGCACTTCCTGGAGGTCCAGTCGGGTTTTCCCACCCTCTTACTCACTCCCTTATTTGGGCCACATAAAAAGTAGGCAGAACTGGGGTTGGGGCGGTTTGGGGCCTGGGGGCTGGACAACACAACTTGAAAACTACTTCTGGTATCTGCTCCTAAGGCACATATTGAAGGGCAAATTATTTTGACAGGTTACATGTACACACGTATGTGTGTGTGCACGTGTGTATTTGCAGTATTGCATTTGAATTACTTCAGCTATATATCATGGTTTCTTTCAAGGCAATGGTTTCACTTATAAAATTAAATATTAAGCAAGATCATACAAACCATGTATGGATTACTATTTTTACAGTTGCCGTGTTTTTGAAATGAAAATCTTTGTATTATTCCATCAATGAAATGAAACCTATATGGCATATCACAGTCATATAAACCCACCGCGCTGAGTGGGAAGGATGTTTAAGAAGTTAGCTGCCACTAACTAACATCTGTCTGACCCCATCCCATGGGACTAGAACAAAATTGGCAGAAGGATAATGAGCCTGAAAAATAACAAAATATGCCTTAAAACTTCCTTTGGCAGCAACAGAAATGGCAGGCAAAAAATACTCATGAGTAAGCTGTGTCTGCAGAAATTCTGTGAACTTGCTGAAAATGGGTGATTCAATATTGTGGTTTGCTAAGGTCTGATAGCAGTAGTAGCATCAAGATTCTGCAGTTTAGTAGAAGTTAAGTTACAAATTATCCTGAGTGAAACTTTAATTATTTAGTAATTACATACTTCTCAAAAAATATAAGCACGTGGTTTTCATACAAATGAAAACATTCTAAATGGTTTGGCTGATTAAGGCAGATGAATTTTCTTTTAATAAGAAAAAAATTTAGGGTAACAGTAGTCATATTAAAGGCAGTACTGAAAACCTAAAAACTCCACTGGCAGGAAACCATTTGTTTTTTCATTGTTTTCCTTGGTCTCACACTATTTGGGAACTGTTGCAAAGACACAATTCCAAGCATCTTCACAATTAATTTAGTAATTAAACAACTGTTTCTTGAGCATCTATGATGTGCCAGGCCCCGTGCTGTCCACTGGAAGTATAAACAGAACACAGGTATCATCTTCAAGGTATGCAAACCTGACAGGGAAGGGAGACGAGTAAACACAAATTATATTTCAAGGTAATAATTATCTGCTTGCAAATGAATCTTTTTGAGATCCAAATGCATTCTACCTCATATGGAACAGCCTTTATTCTCTGGAAAATATTCTGAAAAACTTATCCTTATGCTTTCCTGTTAAAAGATTGTCTTCCTCCTTAATCAACTTCATGCTCTCCTAAAAAAATCCATCTCAAGTTAACTTAGCGTTTTTTATAAAGCATATACTTGAGTATTACATATGCAAAGACCTATGCATGCTATGTAAGAAAACAACCTGCACTCTCTTCTTTCACAGTTGTTCCACATTTTGTTTGTAAACTGCTATACATTAAACACTAATGTTTAGTTTTAAATATCTAACTACTTAATGCTATAATGTGTTTAGCCTTTTTCATTTGTTTCCAGATGTAAACATTAATGAACTGTCATAGAAACTGTTTTTGGAACCACAAAGGATGAGGGTACTTACAATGGTAAACAATCAGAACTCATAAACACGATATTGTTTCTAGTTATTTCAGCTATACTTTCAAACATTCACACCCAGACAAACCAGATGAAATATGTCGCTTCAGCTCTGCTCTGATGGATCCCTCAGAAATATCAACATTATTGCTTTTATTTTATTATGTACCACACTTCATAACTGTACACTGCAGAGCACAATAAAAACTCCACTACACAGCTCTGAGTTCTTATTAAACAGGTCAAAAGTTACTATAACAAATAACTTGGACTACTCAGGGCCCATTAATAACACATCTTGTTGTTGCTCAGATAAGAAAATCTTTTTAAAAAGACAAAAAATAAGGGCAATAAAGAAGAGGTGTTGAAAAATCTGAAATCCTTTATATATCTGACTTTCCTTTTTCTGATTTCAGATAGGTGTGTGCTCACCATCTACCGTATCTTCAGTTGCAAGCATATGCCCAACAACTTTGAAAAACTAATTTAAAAACTGGGATCAATAAAGAGAACGGGGGCGGGGGGGGAGCAAAAAGTGCACTGATACTTGCAAGCTTTAGAGATAGATACTCACCAACCATCCCGATTAGTTGTAAGACACAGCATTTGCATATAGTGTCCATTCCCTCAAAGACTATTATCAATTGAAGTAAAACAAATTTATGACAGGAAAGCCAAATCCCAACTGTACTAAAAATCCACCAATTTTTAGTTTCAGGGTAGGTGGTATGGCCACCTCTCTGCTGTACAAAATACATGCTTTCTCAAATAAAACCTCCTGAATCTGAAGTTGGCAAAAATGAAAACAAACAAAAATGATAATAAATGAGGTTAAATATGGGGTGGGGGAGGGGGGAAGCAAAGCTAATGATTACTTAAGGTACCTGCAGGAATTTATATTGAGAGGAAATAACAGAAATAAATTCTTTAAAGTCAAAGAAAACATTTATGGACAATTGAAGTGTTGTAAGATTGGACAGTTTTCATTATTTCTATTACTTCATGTTAAAAAGAGAAGAAGAAAGGGAGGGAAAGGAGAAAGGGAGGGAGGATGGATCAGCTAACCAACAACATATGAATACCGAGGAAATTAATGACTCCACAGGCAGAAATATTAAAAAGCATTTTCCATCAATATAAAACACGACTAAGTATAATAAAGCAACAAAAACATATGGACAAAAGACTTAAATATTCAATAGTTCATTAATTTTCACCACACTCACTTTTATGAACTCATTATTTTTATATAATTCCAAAGTTTGACTTTTACCATAAAAGCAAACCCACCTTCTATGAAATATTTAGGTAAAAATTTCCAAGTGTTCCCTTTTTTAAAAAAATAACTACTGACTATGGTTTGATTAGAGCGCTGGTGGCACAGTGGTTAAGAACTATGGCCACTAACCAAAAGGTTAGCAGTTCGAATCCACCAGATGCTTCTTAGAAACCCTAAGGGGCAGTTCTACTCTGCCCCATAGGGTCGCTATGAGTCGGAATCGACTTGACAGCTGACGCCTATGGTCTGATTATCTTTCTAGAGCTTGTTATCCGTTTGCCGTCACAAAAACCACAATGATGAAAATGAACCTTATTTGATGAGCCACAGATTCTCCAGGGCCCAGTGGCGGGCACCTAATAGGTGCTCAATAAACTGGCAGAACAGAAATGAATTGACTTTTTCTTTTCTTTGGCATTATCAGAAAGTTCAATACCTACACAACACTTAAAAATATTACTGAGGAATAAGAAGTAAGTCTTAGGAACAATTAAAGATAGTCCGGAAGTATGATTATTCCCCTAAAATTAGCAAAAAGAAACAAAAATACTCATAAATCACATTAATAAGTGGTACTCTAAGCATCTGAAACATGTAGACTATGAACATCTGATGTGCCGATGAATAGTCATTCCTATAGTTTCCATTAAGTGTTGTAATTGGTTTAAATCAGCACGGGCCATCTGTCTTTAATACTCTTATTACAAGGCAGTAAGCAGAGAACTATTAGAGCTGCCGTATAAGCTGTAAGATCTTTACCCGTTCTTAAATCATTTAAAAATAATGAGAGCTTTAGCCTTTATCTAATTAACGAGTGCCTTCTTTGAATTAGAAAAACTGTATCATTTAGCCCACGGTTGTTTAGTAAATTGGCTTGGTGGCATGTAAGCTAATGCAGGGTAGCGTCATGTTCCTGGCTTCTTATTACTTGAATTATAATTCAATGATCACCTTAGATCATGGACTATTCATAAATCAGAGGCCTGACATCAGATGAAAAATTGTATTAATATATGAAACTTATTATATAGTACAAACTGCTCTCTTGATAAATTACATTGTTCAAACTTGACAATGATTGCATTTAAAACATTATTCCTGTTTGCTGTTTTACAGACTGAAACCTCTTCATGAAAAATTTACAACGCTCCTCTGTGTTTTGGAGTCAGAGGGCAATAGTAGCAAATGGCAGACAGAAACCATACTTTAGATTTGCTGGCAGCAGCAGAGGGCAGAAAACACTTCTAAGGAGAGGCAGAGAGAGCACTCGGCCGCATTTCTGCACTTATGGCTTTATGAAGATACTAATTGTCCTCTGTAGCAGAAGCATAGTAAATAATAAAATTTTAATTTCAGCTTACTGGATTGCTTTCTTCGCCTATATAGGTGTTCCAAAGAAATTTACAGTCATAAATGTTTCAGAGAAATTTACAGTGGTGGAGGAAAAAATAAAGGGGCAAGCCCATGAAGTTTAATTTGAATTGAGGCCTCGCTCCTGAGATGATGCGTCAAGACAAATGCTTTTTGCCAAGGCTGACTGGGTAACTCAAGTTGCAGCTCCATATTATTTACATTAATTACATGAAGGCTGCTTTTTGTTAATGGTACGTTCTGGTGTAGGTCGCAGCATGATATGCTAATGATCTAAGAAAAATCTGCATCTCCAATATTTATGGTAATTTGTAATAGGAAATAGGGTTGCTTTTATTTCTTTCCCCTCACTAGAATAATAAAAAAAAAAAAGTCAGTGCAAAAGCAATTTTCTTCATGGAAGAAAGGAAAAAGTTCTAATCGCCAAGACATTTAAGTGTTATAAACAAAGGGAAGACGTTCTCATTGTTCAGGATGTTGTCATGGCCTTTGACAAAGTGATAATGTGGCAGCTCTCTAGATCCCTTCGGTGTGAGCTGTGTGTCAAGTTGAACCGAACAGAAAAAAACAAAAGTGTAAACCATAACTTCCAGGGCCAAATTATCTCGTTATTATGTGTTTCCACCTTCCCTCCTCACAGCTCCCCCCACAACAAGAAATAAGATGAGCTTCAAATAAACACAGTTAATTTACAGTAAGTTGCATTCATGATATGGAAGGCTATTATGCTAGAAGATCTAAGATGTGTTTATAAAATCTGCCACAACTTTTAAGAATCTTATGGTATGACCTTATAATCCTTGAATATTAAAAATGCTAAAGCATAGTAACTGGTATATATTAAATATACAGCATATTTTATCCATGTTGTTTTTCTTCCAAATTATTTCTAAATTTATAAAATGCTAAAAGTAATAGTAATTTCATTATTATGGCTTTTTGGAGTATGGAAACTGAGAGACAAAAATTTAAAAAATCAAATATGACATATTCAAAAGCCCAAAGCTTGCATGCTCCATCATGTTCAAATTATACTACCTGTTATTTTTCCAAAGACTGTTAACAATATCAAACATATAATATCTTGTTTGATTATTATGGATCAGATTTTGGATTTCCTTCTTCAAGAACAATCAACAACAAAGCTCAGATATCATTTCTGGCATGGAAAGTTATGTATTTTCAAATAACAATGGCCTCTATTAGAATAACGGTTCCTACGTAAATGTACCCTCGCTGATAGAACAGACATCAAAGAATCTCAGGAAAGACCTCTAGATAAGATACTTTACAAATGTTTCGATTCAAAGCTAGAGTCCAAATTCTTCTGCATAAATGCACCTAAATACAACTTGTGAATTGCTGGATTTTAAAGTCATATTTAATATATTTAATATACCAACAGCATAAGCTTCTAAAATTTTCTAAATAGATAATTGAGCTTTCTAAAGACAAGGCAGCAGTCAAGAAATTAAACGACATATTGCATTGGGCAAATCTGCTGCTGCAAAGACCTCTATAAAGTGTTAAAAAGCAAAAATGGCGCTTTGTGGACTGAAGTGTGCCTGACCCAAGCCATGGTGTTTTCAATCGCCTCATATGCATGTGGAAAATGGACAATGAATAAGGAAGACTGAAAAAGAATTGATGCCTTTGGATTATGGTGTTGGCCAAGAATACTGAATACACCATGAACTGCCAGAAGAATGAACAAATCTGGCTTGGGAGAAGTACAGCCAAAATGGTCCTTAGCAGTGAGGACGGTGAGACTTTGGACTTGTTATGAGGAGGGACCAGTCCCTGGAGAAATACATCATGCTTGGTAAAGTAGAGAGTCAGCGAAAAAGAGGTGGACCCTCAACAAGATGGATTAACACAGTGGTTGCAACAACGGGCTCAAGTATAACAACGATTGTGAGGATGGCACAGGACTGGGCAGTGTTTCATTTTGTTGTACATAGGGTCACTATGGACCAGAGCCAACTTGATGACACCTAACAACAACAACAAAGACAAAAATTGAAAAATATACATAAATTCTGGATAAATAACAACTAACAAGAAAGGAATATTCCTTTAATCCACAGATAAAGGTTTAGATATTCTATGGTAAAGATGACTAACAGAAATCAGAACAGTGGTTCCATCTAGGGAAAGGAGAATGTTTCCATCAGAGAGCAGCAGAAGACTTCAAAGGTATTAGATACCTTGTATTTCTTAAGCAGCATGGTATTTATACAGGTGCTTGTTTCTATCATTATTACAGATACTGTACAGATATACATATATGCATACATTTTATTCATTTTACAATAAAATATTTCATATATACAACAGACTATATGGTGTGTATATTCTACTGTATGTATGAAATATTTTATCATAACACAGAATAAAGTGAATACATTAAAACAGCAAAATCTCAAAATTTTTCAATGGGGAGAGATTTTTAAAATTTTTTGATAGGAAGATTATTACTAAATAGGCAAAGTACAAACTTTCTATTTTCAGCTAAGAAATGACACATGGTCTCATAACCTAATGTTTATATTACAGATTCAAAACCAAGGAAATAAAAGTGTTTCTTGTAAAATTATCAATACTTGTTACAGCAACATATGAATTTTATATGGAAGTCTTTCATCTCCACATAGGTAGATCATAATATGCTAATTAGCAGATATTCCCAAAGGAAACACTATAACCAAGGAGTTTTACAATACCAAGTAATCTTAAATTTTATCTAGATTACCACACTTATTTACAGTAACAGAAACAGCCCCAGCAAAATGCAGGACTTCTCTGTCCTTAAACTGCTACTTAGTGGTAAGGCCCAGACCTTTTGACCCTCAGTCTAGGGATCCTTTAATCATCTGGCTGTGCCTCCTATATCCTCTGTCCCAGGAGGTGGACAATGCCAGATCATGACATGAAACCACTCAGGCTAGTCCAGTGAAGGAGCCAGACAGGCAGGGCAGAGCCAGCTCACTCACTCATCCACCAAACATCTACAGGCTATCTCATATGGGTCAGGTAACTAAGCAAAGACTGGGTTCTGCCATCAACTCATTTAGAATTGTCTAGTGTCTTCCCACTGACCCTGGAAAAAAATCCAAACTCTTCATCACGACTTCTTCCAAATGACATAATCTAGCCCTTGTCCACCTCTCTTAATTCACCTCTTAGCACTAGCCTCCTTGCTTCAACTATGTTTGCCTTCTTAGTATTCATAGAACCTGCAATATGTATCTCCTTCATTTGAAGGTGGATAGGTGGAGGATGGCAGTGGGGCAGTGGTAGGTGGATGGGTGGATAGATGGATGCATGGATGAAAAGAACAAACAAAAAGTCTAGTAGGTAACACAGACAAGTAAATCAATGATGGCAATAAGCTATGATAAGTAAAAGAACAGTACTCATGGTTTTGATAACTAGAGGGGACAAGAAGGCTATATATCCTTTTAAATGAAGACTATATATTAGTTACATTTAAAGTTTAAAGTTAAGATCAATGATCTATTAGATTCTTTAAAACATATGAAAAAGGATAGCTGTTCAGTTAAAAATAAAATTCTATAACCACATAGACTAATTACAGTAAGAAGACACTTTGGTTTCAATGTCCAGAGGTCTTGGGTCACTTAGACACAACAGTTCAGAGTCATGGGATGTTCTTCTTAGTGATAAAATAAAGGAATCTCACGATACTGAATGCATAAGAAATAAAATCTCAGTTAGGCCTAAGCACCTTGGTTCAATGAACAAAAGCTCCTCCATCTGTTAATTGGAAAACAGAATGCTTTCTAAGATTTACTCTATAAAACATGAAGGCCATAAAAGTGGGCTCAGAAATCATAGTATTTATGAATTGTCACAAGGACAACAGCTAGTGAGCTAGGAGCATTAACTGCAAACTGACAATTCAAATACGACAAAAGGCATTTTAGTCTAGTGTACAAACATACGCAGGCTTTTGATATCTTCTTTTTTTCCCTTTCAAAAAACAAAGTGGACCTCCTCACCAAGAACAAATAACCTGCCAACATTATTTGTACCTGGAAACTAGCCACACCTTCTCTTTTTCCCTACTGAATCATAACTGGAATTAAAATGTGATGTTAACAAATTTAAATGTAAATAATCCATTGAACTACAGGTTTACCATGCAATTGTTATGCAACAGAAATCTTATACATAATACAATATCCAGAACATTTTAATGAATGCATTTCAGATAGGAAATACTCCCTTCCTAACATAAATGGAATATCACGTCTTAAGACCTTGAAAAAATTATTTGCAATTGATTTGTTACGAGGCCTTAGTTATGACTTATAACCCATTCTTCAGAATAGCTATCTTGGCTACCGCATTACACTCTGCGATTTAGAACAAATATGTAAGCCCAAGTTCACTTATTTCTTTGTCCTACTCAGTTCAGTAAGAATTTGACAGATATTTGATCCACAAGAGAGTAAATAAATAAGATGATGTTTGATGTATATCTATTATTTCTGAAACTCTTTAGTAGGAACTCTCACTGAATTATATAGTTCAGGAGATTAAATTACAGAGTATGAGAAAAAATGTTTAGAAATTATTCTACTATATTCAACACACAAAAATTTATATGAATTAAAAATATTTTCATTCTAAAAGTCAGTTCAGATTTTGCTCCAAATTTAACTTAGAAATGCCAAAATTATCATAGTTTGTTATATTGAGTTGCCAACTTGACCTAGCAGTATCATATACATATATATATAATATTCCTCCTTGAAATATTTTACCTGTTTATTACAAGGCTATAAATTTTAAAATTATTTTAAAACCAAACAAAAAGGACAATAAATATGTGTGCGTGAATGTGTGTAGTAGGTCAACGTGTATTTAGACGAATACATAGGTTTTTTCAATGCTCATAAAGTTCTGAATTTTCCTATTCATTGATACTATAAGAACGTGTCCAATCTGTCACTAAAGTGTGAACTTAAAGCATACTGAGATGATCATATTAAATGACAAATTAAGTGTTGTTGACACCCGTTGTAAATGTATGTGTGCTGACATCTGTTATGGATCATCTTCTGGACAACAACGGTGGCATTCCCTGGTTGACAGACTGCTCTGTATTTTGTTCAAGATGCCCTAAGGTTTTTGACAACCAGTACACGCCAAACATTTCAGTGAAATTTCCAAATTAATGCTGCGAACACGTTACAACGTTTTGTTCTATATTGCTCACTCTTGCTGATTGTGTCCTAAATAATAAACTGTGGCCTCTGGCGGTTTTTCTCAGAATGTTTATGATGAGAACTCATTCATCTAAATCTGCTGGCCAGTGGAATAAAATAAATCAAGAATTTTCCAAATATAACAATATTTGTGTTCAGCAGATAATTGATGACTGCAGCTGCACTAATTAAAACCCATCTGAGTTTCATTAATCTTGGTCACAAGGACCAATTGCCATGCACTACACCTTGCTCTCATGTCATGTTCAGGTGAGCCTTACCTTTAAATGCCCATGATAGTGTGGCATACTTCATCTTCATTGTAATATATACAGCTAGAATAGTATCTAAATGTACGGCCATTTAGGACTTCTCTCTACAGCTTAGAATCTAAATCAGGAAAAGAACACAATTAAATATTCACACTGTGAGGGGCAGGGCTCTGATATGGACAGATGCCACAAGTCCACTTTGCAACTGGTACAATAATTTCCAGCAGCACGACCCATGACCAGAGAATGGGGGCTACTAAAATGATACCATTGGGATGGCACCAATCTCCACTAGATCAAAAGGCACAGCAGGTCTTCTCAGTGCCCAATGGTAGAGGAGGGATGAGAGGCAGGAGAATGGCAAGGCAGGAAAAGCCTGGCTTAATTTGTGGAGCTAATTTATTCGCAGGACCAAGAGTAGTCTCTACTGGTTTGACTATTCCATTCCAATGATAAACTTAACAGCTTTCATATTAATGTTTTAAAAATATTAAAGTATCCAGTATACTTAAAATACTTTCAAAGTCATTGTATTTACAAATTTGCCCATGATAACTTCAGCTACATGAAAGACACATAGGTAATAGATATATATATTTTTCTATTATTAGGTATCATTTTTATTATTATAAATAGTCTCTGCTTGTTAAAAAGAAATGTGTCAATGACTTTGGTTCAGATAAGTATCTACAGAAATATAACTACAACCGATGTTAATACTAAGCTCCCTCACAGATCATAATTGCATGAAGTATAAACAACTCCCAGGTACAACTGTATAATCTTTGAGAAAAGACAGCATTCAAACAGTTGTAGTAAGCCATCATTGTCATAAACAAGAGTTTATAAAAATACAGTAAAACCTGCACAAGTGAGAATCTGTGTAAGGTGGAAACCTGTCAGAGAAGAAAAACTCAAATATTTTCCACTTTTTAAAAGGAGAGAGAGAAAAGTGGTTAAGACTGCACTGTGCCAAAGGCAGAAAATTTGGGGGACCCAGAAAAACAAGGCAGTCCTGTCGAGTTCCGGCTCTCAGAGGTTTCAGTGTAACTGTAAACTTCTAAATGTAAATTTCTTTTCAAAACGCATATTATAGGAGAACTATCTGTCATGGAAACCAAAGGACATCATTAGCAATGGTTGGCAGACACATGAAATCCCTGTCATAGGATTTGTCATCTCTGAGCTACCTTACTATGCAGAAACATCCTTTGGATTCTAACCACTAATCATTCAAGAAATATCTATTGAGAGTCTATAATCATCAGACCCCTTTTAACCTAGGATGACATGGCAAGGGACACAATCCACAAAATCTCTGCTCTCACCAAAGGGTTTTCTAGTGGATGGAAGAGAGAGACTAACCAGATAAATATATAACACATCATATGGGGTGTTACCCCTCCTACCCACCCCCCCCAAAAAAATCAAGCAGGGTAGGAAGATACCGGGCAGGGGGCAGGGGGCAGAGGAGGAGTAGTGCTATTTTAAATTGAAGGGTCAGAGAACACCTTTCTGATAGAACAATATTTGAGCAAAATCTTCAAGGCAGTGAAGGAATTAGCCTTTATATGGATATAAACTAATGAAGGGAATATAAATGATAAAGTTCTAAGCGTAGTTGTATTTGAATTTGCCTCTTTTTTCCCTCTAATTTTAAGGTACTGCTTGATGCTCAAGAGCAAAGTAACTTGACCAAAGTGTCACTGCAGGACTTCAAATTCACATGTGACTTCACGTCGATGCTTTGCCACTACAGGATGATGAAGAAGGTTTAACTAGAATACACCTTGAAGGAGTCTGTGGGGACCATCTACTACTGACGATCACATTAGGAAAACAAAGGCCCAGCACTTTCAGAGACATGCCAAAGAGATCTTCACACGTGAGCACAGTGGAAAAGGGCAGCAGCCAGAGGCACTAGTCGGTTATTCTCCTGACTCACTCCTGGTGTATAAGGTGTGCGCACACGTTAGGAATGGAAGCGAGAAAAAAGATACCATTAGCTTTAGGTCACTCTTTGCCTGTATCTTTTCAACTATCACAGTTCCATGTCCTGAAAATGAAAGACATAAAAGGATTTTGCCAACTGAAATATTTAGTATAAAAATATAAATTATTTTAACAGATTTATATTTCTTAGCTTTGGCAAGCTTTCCAATTTTCTAGCTTCTACAAAAAAAAAAAACTGAAGAATACAAAACCACTGATTCAACAGGTAAATTTAAGCAACTGTTCAACGAAATTGAGAACACTGTTTTTCCTACCACAAAAATACATCATGCACATGTAACACGCCTAGCAAAACCTCATGTGGGCTTGCTTCCTTTGGTCATCAGGAAAAACCATGCACTAGAAAAGGACATCATGGTTGCTGAAGTAGAGTGCCAATGAAAATGAGGGAAACCCTCAATGAGATGGATTGACACTAGAGGCAACAATGGGTCAAACATACCAACAATCATGAAGATGGTGCAGGACCAGGCAAGGTTTCATTCTGTTTAAGATTGCCACGAGTCTGAGCTACCTCAACAGAAACTAACAATAACGATAAGAATCGTGTCAGCTCATTTGTTTTGTACAGGATGCCACTGAAAGAAATTTCTCTGTTTTATCAACAAAGTTTACACTACTAATGCCAACAAGCAGCACTGCCAATATGGACTATTTAGTCATGGGTGTGGGGAGTTAACTCCATTTAAACTAGAGAAGCTATCTCAACGCTATCTACTGCCACCAAAACCCACTTAATATGCATGCAAACTATGAGTCTAGTAAGTCTACAATAATGGTCAGAGATTGCACTTCCTATATAAGTTAAAATGGCACCCTGTTTTCTCCACATATTCTACGGCCATAAGCAATTTAGAAACGTGGAGTTTCCTTCCGCTCATGTTCTCCCCTTGTCTTAATTCCCTCAGATCCATGGCCTTTCTGGAAATCAGGTCTAATTTCCTATACCTTCTTCTAAACCTTCCTAACGTTTTATTGTTTCCAATTAAGTATCACCTGCAAATGGCTGCCTTGCCTTTACCTCAAATCAATAATAAACTTCCTTAGTATTTGAAAAAGAGTCAATATGCACTGTGAGAATTCACTGGTCAATTCTTCTTAACTGTTTGCAATTCAGATCACTATAAGCTTTCTTTATGGGTCTTCAGACATGGTTCAATGAAATGCATAAGTCTAGAAAATGGCTTATTTCTGGGGGTGGGGGGAACCCTGTAAGAGCATAGGGACATCCTGCTATAAAATACATACATTTTAAGGCAAATCATTTTAGAAATGAAAGAGCTTATATTTAGAAAAAGACACCAAAACCCAAAACCAAACCCAGTGCCATCAAGTCGATTCTGGCTCATAGCGACCCTATAGCAAAAGACACAGTAACTCTAAACTGAAAAGTTTCTTTATCAAAAGACTGTAAACACACACCAAAACAAACAAAAAAATCTGCTGCTGTTACTGCCCCATAGGGTTTCCAAGGAGTGGCTGGAGGATTAGAACTGCCAAACTTTTGTTCAGCAGCTGAGCTCTTAACCACTGTGCCACCAAAAAAACCCATAAATGGGAGAAAAAGTGTATAACTTGGAAAAAAGATTCCCTATAAGAAAGAAGGATAAAAACAAATAGTTCTGGGTGGTGGGGGTTTTAAATGCCATACAATAAAAATGATTGTTTACAAATGGGGAAAAACAACTTCTTTTTCTTGAAATGAAGAGGTCTCAGACTGAAAGAATCCTTTCAGTGACTGGAAAAAAATATGGTCACACGTTGCAATTTGCTGACAGCTGACATATACAGTACACGCTGCAAACTTTCTCCTTCATTAACCATATGACATAGCTGCTTTAAAAACACCAGGAAAGGGTATAGGAGCTGCTTCTACCTGGATTTCCACTGTCAGGTTCTTCTTCAAGATTGTCAAGACAGAAAAGAAGGGATTAAAAAAGAAATAATACGTTTTTACTTAAAAAAAAAAATATATAAAAGGAAAACCAATAAGGTTTTTCATTCTTAGTAGAAGTTATAAAAACCAGGAGTCTAGTAAGTTATAAGCAAAGGGCTTTTGAATTTAAAGTAAGAATTTAAGGATCACGGAATTTTGAAGTGGAAAGCAGTCTTAGAGCAAAGATGTAAGTAAGGTCAAGTATTTTTCACTGAAAGCCTGAGGAGACAAACAAGTAGAGGCTAAGAGCTGGGACACGGTAAGGCATAATTCGCAGGTAATACTGGAGTGCGCATCTCAGGTATACCTTGCCGCATATGTATACCTTTCAATGCCTCCTTCCTGAATCCTTCTGCTTTTGGATTGTGGGGGGAAAATGTTGTTTTATGTTTTTGGTTACATACTAAAGAATGCAGAAAATTAAATATAAATAAGAGTTAAACTCTATTGTAAAAGAAAAATAGGCTATTTAGCCCATGAAGCCTAGATAGTAACAAATTACCTCCCAGTAGAGCAACCTAAGTGTACCGTTACTAGAAAATGCCAATAGTACTAACAGAAAAACTATATATAAACTTAAAAACAAAAATTATTTTTATACTTATTAAAGGTGTCCAATATTTGAAGGAAAATTCTGATGCCTTGTAAAGTGATTTTAACTACTGCCTAAATTCAGACTTTGTAAAGAAAGGCTTACTAATATCATGGGTCCCAATTTTATATATGTAGATATATATATATAATTTTAGTATTAAACTGCTAAAATTACACACACACACACACACACGAGCCCTGGTAGCTGCAGTGGTTGAGCATGTGCCTACTAATTGAACGGTTGGCAGTTCAAACCCACCAGAAAGATGTGGCAGTTTGCTTCTGTAAAGATTACAGCTTTGGAAAACCTACACAGCAGTTCTACTCTGTCCTATAGGGTCACTATGGATTGGAATCAACTCAAAAGCAATGGGTTTGTTTTTTCTGCTATATATATATACACACACACACATATATATATATATATATATATATATATATATATATATATATATTCATGTATATTATATACATAAAATTATTAAAGCTCAGGATTCTGTGCTCATATCCTTATGTTTTTCTGAGATTTATAAGACTGTAATAGTCAAGATTATTTTAAACATTCACTTTTGCTCCTCCAATTCACTAGCATCTCTGAAATATAATTTCTAGTGATTCATGAAGTTCATTAGATAATTCCCTAAGCATCATAAGTTGCATACAAGCCAGCCAAGCTGGTGTGAATTTATTCAAATTTTCAAGGAATTATTTTACTTAGATTTTAAGCAGCTATATTTACTAGTTCCTCTGCCTGTCGGGGACCTCATTTTCAAGTTTTTTTTTTTTTTTTTTTTCTGTATTTATAACCAATTAAAAATCAGTTTGGTAGTGCAACCACTCTAAATTAACTTCATTAATTTTACCTCCCTCCTCATTTATTAATGGATTTGCTTGTTCTCTGGTGTTACTTATTTCCCCAATATACTTATAAAAGGGCTCTTCATTCAAGATAAAATCTACTAGAAGAATAAACTCATGCTGTTGTGCTTAAATTCAACCTTTCCTTGTAATACTTCATCATATATTCTACTATCTTCTTCAAGTACTTTAGGATTCACTTAGACTTCTAGTTATACTATGTTTTCCTTTTTCCTGAAATGACTCACCAACAATAAATTTAGGAACTTCCTAGAATTTTCTCATTTTTTGAGTGCCAGGGGAAAAAATATTAAGAAATGAAACTGAAAATATACAGTAGTCTTCATTTCAAATGACTTGGCATATCAATCATCCTTAATGTCATGAACTTTAAAAAAAGTAAGTCATCCCTTAATTTTTAATATTTTATTATTTTTGTTGCTGTTGAAAATATACACAGCAAAACATACACAAATTTGGTTTAAACCTTAAACCAAAAATATCCTCTGAGGTCTTTAGCCCCTTATTTTTTTATGAAAACGTTTTTTTAAATATTTTCCTAAATTGAAAAGTCACAAATGTTCTTGCTATGCCCTTGCTACTGGTTTGGGGTAAAAGACATCTCCTTCCTTAGTAGATTATCTGCTACGTGTTTAGCACTGCTCGCAACTCAAACAACGTTCAAACCCCAGCAACTCAGAAGCAGAACTTCAGCAACACCACCGTTCCACAGCTCCTAAATTCCTTTGAGTTAGAAGAAATCTTACCTACAAGTAACAGATTTAAGGTGGACTAAAATTAGGTATAAGAACATGTCCTTTGTCTCAGGGAGCTCCTCCGTCCTCTGTAGCTGCTGAGCCCAGGCACCTGGGAGGCAGCCACTTGCCCTGCTCCCTGTATGTGGGTCACAGATGGCCTGAGCCACATGCTTTCCTCTGGACTCATCAATCAGCATCACTTGGCTTTCCCTCCTTCTGGAATTTCATTTGCAAACTTGCTTTTCAATCACAAGCTGCTGACGATGTGCCCTAAAGTCTCCTGAGTCTCATCTCCCTCCAGTGTATTTAGGGCAGACTTGCAAGGGTCACGCAAGGCGGACCTGTCCCTTATGGGCTCCCTTTCCAACTGGAGCCTGGCACCCCTTCCCCCATCAGATCCCTTCAGAATGAGAACCTTAAAAACACTTCCACTTTTTCCCACAGCATTTCCCATTCTGATGATTCTAAATACATGCTTCTGATTCTGTAACGTTAAACACTTTAGTAAATTGGAAATTTTTGAAAAAACAGTTACAGTGTGTTTTCAATATGCTTTATGAAAGGTAACTAGCATTATAATACACACACACACACATCCCTACCTTTCTGGATAATATGTCTAATATAAGTAGTAATTTAACATATCATTCCAAAAACATTATTAGATAAATATTTATTATATCATTGAAACTAACTTAGTCACTCACCATAGGTATTTGTGTTAATGTTTCAGTCACAGACTTTACAGAGTCCAGAGGGAGATTCAATTTCAAAGTAGATGGAACCCGCTATGATCTGGGGTGCACCAGTGCTGGAGGGCACATGGCCCATGTGTGAAACTCGGGACGGCTTCTGAGCAGTGGGCACTAGAGCCATAAGTAGGAACTAACTGCATGGGAAGGGGTGGGGGAAGCTTGGCACCATCAGAGAGATAAAGAAAATTCAAGACTTCGGGGACAAAGAGAGAAGGAGGAGATGAGCAAGAAGGGACCCTGAGGACAAAAACAGAAGCCAGATTGCAAAAGCTACAATACTAGTGCTTCAGACTGGAGAGTGTTATAGCTTAATCATTTTAAGTTTATTTTCCTGAAACTGGACATTTCTATCTACATAAGTAATGTCTCAGAAATCTTTTTCTAAAATATATTTAGTGTTTGAATTAAATTCTATATTTAACAAATGAAGAAAGAACAAATGATTTTTTTTTCTCCAGGCATTTACTAAGGCCATTATGTATGTACTTTTTTTTTTGCCATTGAGTCGATTTCAACTCACAGCAAACCTATGTAACTATACTAACCAAAAAACCAAACCCACTGCCGTCGAGTCGATTCCGACTCATAGCAACCCTATAGGACAGAGTAGAACTGCCCTGTAGAGTTTCCAAGGAGCGCCTGGAGGATCTGAACTGCCGACCTCTTGGTTAGCAGCTGTAGCACTTAACCACTACGCCACCAGAGTTTCCTGTAACTATACTAAAAATAAACACAAACGAAAAAGTCAGGGTTACCCAGTAAGGTACATACATTCATTCAGAAATTCAAAAAATATTTATTAAACTGTTCCAGCATGGATCTAGGCAATGGAAAAAGAAGGAACAAAATCTGAGCTAGATTCTGGAGTCCCCTGGGTAAATCTCATCCCTTCCAGTGTAGGTATAGAGTCATACAGAATATGAATAAGTCTAGTATTAAATGAGATCTAATTTTCCAGTTACATGCATTTGAAGCATGTAGATAACAGAATTCTCTCACTGGGTTCCTATAATATGCAAGACCCTTTCAATCATTATTTTTAAACAAATAAAAATGTAAAGATGGATGGGTAGGGTACACTTTTCTTTGCTGTGTTCTCAGAGAATGTATATCTCTATTGGAAATTACGATAATCAGGTTTATGTTAAGGTAAAAATTCATACAGTTTTCATTTTTAACCCATGTAATCTTGATATGAAGGAGCCCTGGTGGCACAATGGTTAAGTGCTCAGCTGATAAGTGAAAGGTTGGTGGTTCAAATCTACCCAGAGGCGCCACTGGAAAAAAGACCTGGCCATGTGCTACCATAAAGATTACAGCCTAGAAAACCCAATGGGGGAATTCGACTCTGTCACCTGGTGTTAGCATAAGTCGTAATCGATTTGATAGCACCTAACAAAATCTTGATATGACTAATACATTTAAATGATCTAAAAATATAAGTAGTTTAGAATTAATATTTTATATTTACTTATATAGCTCTTTTGCTTATTTTAACTGAGGATTAACTTCCAAAGAAGATAAAGCAGAAAGTACTCAAAAACTGCTAATGGAGAGAAAACACCACAAAAACAATAAAAATGTAAAACACGCAAACCTGATCTGCTCAGTCATCATCAGATTACTTTTTAAACATTACTATGTCCCATTCAGGGATCGAAGCTCCTTAAGTAGACAGGGGAAGCATATTTACATCTACATAACCCAGGAAAAGTTAGTATTAGGTAGTATGGGTACAGGATAAAAGAGTAATATATAAAATAAGCAAAAACTTGCCTAAATGGTTCACTCAACAGGTCAATGGAAATGGAAATGGGTCACGTTAAAGAAAAATCACAAGGAAAAACTTCAGGGGTCAAAAACAGGCCATTGTTTCTCAAACATACACTAACAACCCAAAGAGGAAGCTTCTTTAAATATAAGTATAGAAGGAAGAGCTTTTTTTTTTTTTAGAAGGAAGAGCTAGGAAAGCATCAATATGCATGAGTGTCTAAGATCATCATACGAATGATTTAAATGTATTAGTGAATGAAAATTTTAGAAATAGCACTTTTTTACATAAGCAAATATGTAATAAATTTATTTCGAATATGAGAAAGTACATGTAACAATATTATAATGGAGTCTCAAAGAGGCTGCAAATTTATGGGCAAATACCAAATGAAGAAAAGAAATTGGCTATTGAATTCAATCCAGGATACTTTTATCAGCAGCTGTCACTTCTAACTCATCTTCTAGGTGGTACAAGCAATTCAAAGGTGGGCATGGAAATCCAGCATCTTAAGGAGCTTACAGTTTAGTAACTGATATGAAGAAGAAAAAACACTCTTTCAAAAATCATTAATGCATCAATGTTTGAATGAAAACAACACAGAGATTAAGGAAATAAAAATTATGAATGATTAGGCTATGAGGAATAAAAACTAAATTTCCCGCAAGACATGTAATACAAAACCAATCCAGACAGTAAACTATTATGATGGGGGCGGGGGAGGGGGTTCACAATTTCAGGAATGCAACTTTACTAAGAGGGCAAACATACTTGTGAGATAACATGGTGAACTTACAGTTTCTAATGAATCTGCAACTTTTAAGTAACATGCTGGATACTCAAATCTAAGGGTAACATGGAAGATGTTCTATACAGGCATGTCTCTTTTTCAGAGAGTGTCATCATTAAATTTGTAAAAATCTACTCATATAGCTCAAATATATTGGCGTTGCTTTTAAAAAAATCTTTCAGTGGCATGGGAAAAACAGAGCAGAGTAAAGGGGCTTGGGAGGGCCTCCTGTTTTAGACAGAACAGTCAGGATAGTCTTGGTTGCAAAGAGAAGCTGCAAGCACAGGGCTGAAGGGAGACTATTACATGTGGTGGTAAATGGACAACAACAGCTTGGAGCTGAGGGCGGGGCGGCAAACTGATTTGCAGAGTTTGCTGATTTCCATGGGTAAATGTTTGCACCTCAGCCAATTTCACGCTACCAAAATGCTGGTAAACTTTGAAAGTTAACAACTGGCTTGGCTACTTAGAGCTGGCTCTAGCACGTTACGATGTGAGAAAAGCTGGCTAAGATCCAGACGGAGGTGACAGGCAAAAACAAGGTGCTAATATAGGGGTGGAAACCCTGGTGGCACAGTGGTTAAGTGTTATGGTTGCTGACCAAAAGGTCAGCATTTCGAATCTACCAGGTGCTCCTTGGAAACTCTATGGGGCAGTTCTACTCTGTCCTATAGGGTTGCTATGAGTTGGAATCGATTCGACAGCAATGAGCTTGGTGTTTTGGTTTAACGTAGTGGTACGCCTTGCAAGGAAGCCAGTAAGCCTGAGCAGAATGCAAGAGGGAGTAGGAAGGTAATAAGATCTGAGAGGTAACACCAAAGAACCACTCTGCCTTTGTCCAGAGAGCAAGAAGGCACTACGGAAGGGCTCTGAGCAAAGGAGCAGTGTGTTCAATGTTTGTCTTGCTAACAGCAGATGGCATGGTGACAAGGAAGGAACAGGAGGGACAATTAGGAGACTCGCAGTAATTCAGATGTGAGAGGGTGGTAGGTTTCACCAAGACTTTGGAAGGGAGGTGGTGAGAAGTGATCAGACTTTGTATCTATTTTGAATCTGATGGATTGGATATGGTATGAAAGAGATAGTGAGAAGTTCAGGGTGATTCCAAAGTTCCTGGCCTGTGTAAATGCAAGAATGGGTTTCCATCAACTGGAACAGAGAAATCTACAAGACAGTTAGGCAGGGAGTTGGGTGGGGAAGGCTGGAGGTGGAAATAAGTTACTTAGTTTTAGACAAGTTAAATTTGAGATGTCTATTAAATATCTAAACAGAGCTACCCAGTAAGCAGTTGGAAACACAAGTCTGGAGTTCAGGAGGAAGGTTAGAGCTGGAGATACAAACATGAGCATTGCTGGCATACAGATACTCCTTACAGCCACAACACTGAGATCACCAAGAGAATGATACCGATACAGATGAGGCCAAGGACTGAGTCCTCAGACCTCCAACAATAAGGGCTGGAGAGAAGAAGAAGGATCAAGAAAAAGACCAGCAAAGAAGTGAGAGGTAAGGTATGAAAAAGACCAGCAAAATACAGTGTCCTGAAAGCCATGTAAAAAAAGCGGGGCGTCCTCCTCAAGGAGGAGTCTTACCGAAGTCTCATATCTTCACCTTCCTACAGTATGTTCTAAAATAAGAGTATGGTCTAGGATTTCAAATCACCACCATTCTAATATGCTAGGTTTAATGATCACCTATTAAATATTATAGTTCCACACAAAACTCAACTTGTCCAAAAACAAATTCTCCACTTCATTCCTCGAATCCCCTTCCCGACATGTATATTTTATCTGTATTGGTTTTTTCTTGACGACACATGGTATCCATAAAGAAACATCAGCACTCTCCTTGATGTAATTATCTATTCTACCTCCTTTATTGACCAGTTTATTACTAAGCTTCATAATTTCTTTATGAAGGTTTCATAAATGCACCCTTTCTATACTGGCATACATTCATGAACACACACAAACATATAAAGTTTCTAAATGTTTAACATGTGATACCCATCTATGCTTTTTAACAATTTGCAATATATTTTTCTACGCATGACGGTCAGTTTAATATGTCAACTTGGCTAGGCTATAGTCCCCTCCACCAAACTCTAAGCAAGGTGTCACTGCGAAGTTATTATATAGGTTTGATTAACATTTATAATCAGGTGATTTTAAGTAATATAATCAGGGTATGCTCCATCCAATTAGTTAAAGGCCTTAAGAGCAGAACTGAGGCTTTCTGGAGAAGAAATTCCTCCTGTGGAGACATTCCTGCCTTAGAGTTCACCTGGTCTTTCAGATTTGGGACTTGCCTAGCCAGCCGCCACAATAGCGTAAGACAGTTCCTTGTAATAAATCTATTATCCATCCATCCATCCATCTTTAGCCTCCTGGTTCTGTTTCCCTGGTGGAACTCTGACTGATACACTGAATTCTAAAGGTAATTAACCTCTCAATTTTGTGTGATGGCAATTATTTTCTCTACTACTACACATGTGTCCCAATGATAAAAACCAAATCAAACCCGTTGCTGTCAAGTTGATTCCGACTCATAGCGACCCTATAGGACAGAGTAGAACTGCCCCATAGAGTTTCCAAGGTGCGCCTGGGGGATTTGAACTGCTGACCTTCAGGTTAGCAGCCGTAGCACTTAGCCACTACACCACCAGGGTTTCCGTCCCAATGATATCATCTCTTAATTAACAAAGAAAGTCAAATCTACAATTAACTCTCAATTATATCTGTGAGAACAGTACATAAAAGTATAAATACATTAAATCCACAAGAAATGATCCTATTTTAATCAAAAGTTTTAATGTGCCTCCCCAAGCATTTCAAATAGCTGGTTTTAAAAATAAAAACTTTTTTAAGTTTTATTTTCCTTCCCAAGTCCAACCTAATAGAAAAGGTGCTCAATTATGGTGAATTAAACACACATGAAACATAAATGTAGAAATTAGAAATCACTTGAAAATAGCTTAATAACTCCTAGATAACCGAGATTCAAAAGAAAATCAAAGGTCATTGTGAAATAGGTGAAATGACAAATAAAAGTATTAAAGTATATGTTTTTAAAACAAGACAAAGTACCAAAACAATCTAATTTAGGCCAAACAAACAGTACAACATACACTTGGCTGACTGAACAAGGAATTCCAGTATCTATAATACATTACGGGAAAAAAAAATTCATAAGCTTAATATCTATATTAGTACGTGATGCCAATTATTTTGAATTAAAATAGATAAAACAAAGCAATGGAACCTTTAATAAGATAAAACAAAGCACTTGAATTAAAAAAAACTTTGAACAGCTTATCATGAAGGTGAAAACAATTAGGCTATAAATCTTTGTGGAAAGAATTTTCAGAGTGTTCAGGTTAGAATGCCAAATATTAAAAAGAGAGAGAGAAAGAGATCAAGGTGGCAAAAAAGCACAAATAGACTTGAAACAGTAAAAGAGAGGCAAAAGTTTCATAGGCTTGCAAGCCCTCACATACATGCTGAGGTACTTGAGTGGATACAAAGGGTACACTGAACTCTATATAGGACACTCACTTGCCATGGGATTCTTCAAGTCCTTTACCTTAACTGTAACAATCACTGCTTTGTGTACGTAAAATGGCATTTTTTAAATAGGGTCTAGATAGGTTCCCAGCCTAACAAACAAAATATATACTTGGGGTGGCAGATGAACTGAAGCAATAGAAATGGAAGAATATCTGTTAAGGATTAAGGAGGAGGTAGAGAGGACACCGAAGCTGGCATATACCTGTGTCAGTATTTAGATAGGGTCAGAAATTCAACAAATATGAAAATAAGCTGTAGCATCAACAAGAGTCATCAATGAAGAGAGAATGCATGATTTCTGTGACTGATAATGATGAAAACACAGTATGACCAGTAACAGGAGATCCGGGCTACCATAAGGAAACAGCAAAATTGGACAGCAATGATCTAGGGAACTAGCAAACTTAGATGTCCCTCCTTTCCTAGGCTATTCTGGTGAAAAATAAAGCAAAGATCTGGGACAATGAGTAAAGCTGCCCATAAAATATTAGGTATATAGTTCTAGGCAACCATAATGCTGAGACAAAAAAAAAAAAAAACAGATTTCAAAAAATAAATAAGAAGAAATCTTCCTTCAACTGACAAAAATGTTAATGGAATTTTAAAATTCTATACTCGGTAGCAACTAACAACAACATAAAGTAAAATAGTGTTTTGAGGAGTAATCACAAAGGCAGTAAAATATGAAATAACAAGCAAAGAGAATAAAATTAACAAAACCTTAGAAACCATAAAATTTCTAGGAAACAACATGCAGTGAAATATTAACAGACTGCAACATCCTGTGGCAAAACTTGAAGCTACGGTAGCACCTTCCCTTGCAATGTTTCTTGTTCCAAGTTTACTCAGGATAGCAGGCAATCATGGAGGGGAAAAGGGTCTGGTTAATTATTTAGCTGAAAAACACATTTGTGAGGAGACAGCTTTATGCTCGATTTTGAGAACAAATAAGTTTAAAAAATATATAAATCTAGTGGAATGCAATAAAACTGTAAGACAGACTCTGCCTTTCAAAAACTGCCTCCAACACTACCACAAATACACGTGCTCTAATAATACACACCTTGGTAAGGTGCATCTGATCCTTTAAATCTGGACATTTTCCCAAATGTAGAATAAAAAGCTTCACGACTGAACCAAAAGAGCACAGTTGTTCGCATTCATACAACATATCTCCTGTTTTCATATTTTCCTCATGTACTTAGCCATACTTCCTTAAAAAAAGCAATGAGTTTCCTAAAAAGTGATTTTTTAAGTTACACAGAGAAAAAAAATTAATAGGCAAAAAAACAAAAAATCAGTATGAACTTCAACAAACAAGAACATCCACATTTCTAGCATTAGGGGACCAAAAAATTTCAAACAACTTACAAGATACATAGCTTCTGATAGAAACAAAATTTAAGTGATAAGTAACTCTAACTGCTTTATTGTAATAACATGCATGATACCAGTATCTGACCAGTATTGACAGGCATAATTTCACCACACACATTAGATTTTGTTTTTTTAACATAGCATCATTGAGAAGCCTATATTTAAGTAATTTGTATGTGACTCTATATTGCTCTACTCCTTAGAATGAAAATATATCATGACTTACTATCACACTGTCTAATCTTGAAAAGTAGTAACACACAAAGAAGGCTATAAATAAGGGAAGGATCAAACCAATTCGAAAAGTAAAATTCCTGCAAACTGATATATAATGCTTACAATATATAATATATGTATATATTATATATAAAACATAATACATAATTACACTGCCCATAGGGTTTCCAAGTCTGTAATCTTTATGGAGGAAACCCTGGTGGCACAGTGGTTAAATGCTATGGCTGCTAACCAAAGGGTCAGCAGTTCAAATCTACCAGATGCTCCTTGGAAACTCTATGGGGCAGTTCTACTCTGTCCCGTAGGGTCACTATGAGTCGGAATCGACTCAACAGCACTGGGTTTGTTTTTTTTTTTTTTTTATGGAAGCAGGTTGCCACATCTTTTTCCCATGAAATGGCTTGTGGGTTTGAACCAGCAATCTTCCAGTTAGCAGCCGAGTGCTTAACCACTACAAAACCAGGGCTCCTTATAGCTTTGGTAGAGAGCCCCAAAGACCCCTGTCCTACAGTGTTGCAGCAGGTTCTCAGAAGAGTGAACGAGCACAAGAAATGAGGGAGCTGCAGATGTCCTCACATCCACATCACTCCATTTTCCAGACACAGCTATAAAGTAGCTTAGACCGAAATGGAATTGGGTCACGTCTTCAAAAAACCAGCTATAACAATTTTATCCATACTGTGAGGGGATGTAGTCACCTAAATTTACAAGCTGCCCTAAAGGGTTTCATCTATCCCACCTAAGGGTCCACTGGACGCCTTTTTTCACTGCTGGTGAACAAATAAGAGGAAAATACTATATACTACAATTTGATAAACTAAGGTTAGATTTTTCAAGAAAATGAAGGGTATGATCCTAAACAAAGTCAGATTCTTATTTTCAGAAATAAATGGAAAATGAAACATTTTCATGCATGTAACCTCGAGTCATATATGCAGCTAAACGATCAGTTGTTATCGCCACTTAGACAGCTCAATATTAAATATTCAAAAAGGAAAGCAACGAACGGACCAATACCCCAGTCTGCGCTGCTCCAGTCACCCTCATCTCAGTGAAAGGAGCCACCACTCACCTAACTGCTCCAGACAAAAACCTGCAGAGCATCCTTTATTGCTCTCTCCCTCATATCCGCACCACCTACTTCATCAGCAAAGCCTTGTCTAGGCTCTGCTAGCATCCCAAATCTGCCATCTTCCCATCTCTATCCAGTCCCAGTCCCCACCCTCCCTAGCAAAACCATGACAATAACCTGCCCCTTCCTGGCCCACTGCCAGAGTAATCTTTTCAAGGTATAACTTGGCCTGACCCTTTTCAGGGCTTTCTGTGAAGATGAAATACGAAGCCTTTAAGGCATCTTACAAGGCCCACTTGAGCAGACCCTGTTAACCTCTCCTGCAGCCCTGCCACCTCTATGCCCAGAGCTCTTGCTAAACCTGTTCTGGCCGAAGGGCCCGCCCACTGGGTCCTCTCTGAGCCTTTGGCTCCTTTGATCAGGCAGGCTCTTGCTCAAATTTCAGACAGGCCTTCTTTGACAATCCAGTCATCTCACCTCCACCATGACCTCTTTCCTTACCCTGTTTGATTGACTGAAATTATCTTCTCAGTTATTTGCTTATATGCTTAGTGGCTATCTCCACAATATTGGAATTTAAGCTCCTTTTAAAGAACAGGAGGAAACCATGGTGGCATAGTAGTTAAGAGTTATGGCTGCTAACCAAAAGGTTGGCAGTTCGAATCCACCAGGTGCCCCCTGGAAACTCTATGGGGCAGTTCCACTCTGCCCTACAGGGTCGCCATGAGTCGGAATCAACTCGACAGTAAAAGGTTTGCTTTTGTTGTTGTTGTTGTTAAAGAACAGGAACATGGTTTCCTTATTTATACCTACATCCTCAGCACCTAGAGCAGTGTCATCATGAACATGTGTTCAAGAGGCAAACTGTCCCCTAAACAGGCTCTGGTGCGGTTCCTCCCTTAGGTAAGAACAGGCACCAAGTGTGGGTGAGTGCTTATGTCATTTATTCAAAGGTGTTCTGCGGACTCCTAGAAATGTCTGAATAGGACTCCTAAAATGAAACTTAGTTAGCTTACTCATGCTTCCAGTGGCTTTAAAGAATAATTGTCTCTAATGCCCAAAACACCCATCGAGGACAGCAGATGCACCCAGCGCATGTGTTCCATGACCAGGGAATGCCACCAGGCAGCTTTACCTCAGAGGAAGGAGGCAAATTCCGCTAGGAATGCTTCCAAAGATGAGGTTCCCTGAGGCAGGCTTTGGAAAGGCGCCTCTGTTACATAAAAATTAAATATAGTTCATATAAGCTATGAAGTGGTTAGTCCCAGGCTCTCTTAAGTCCCCAGGCTACAAGCTTAAAGGTGTCCATTTCACATTCATGCTCTATTACCTTTTCTTAATTTCGTTCTACTCTACCCAATGAAACCTTTTCTACTGTTAGCTAACAAAAATGGCAAATTCTAAGATTTTACTTTAGAAGTATATGACAGTTTTGTGAAGAATAAAAATACAGCTCTTATATGCATAACAAATATACAGATGACAGATGTATATACATGTTATGGATATAACAAATAAATTTTAAAAAGGCAACCCACAGGTCATGCTGATATTAATGAAGGCTCAGGACATACCCTAAGTGAAATCTACATCAGTTGAAAAATTCAAAATTGTTCACAGTTTCCCCAGGGATTTTTTTTCTTCTTCTTCCTAGTACAACTTCAGTGATTTCATCATATTTAAAGTCAGCTTAAATAAAAATCATATTTTACACCCATAGGCAGTATCTTCCTGATTTAGATATTCTTTACGGTTATTTTTCCTCACACAAAACTTGACTAGATATAATGTCAAAATCAACACAAGATTGATCTTACCCACCAGCTGAGAGATCACCAGTGACCCAGTAAGGAGAGTTGCAGGAGAACACTGAGGGCCCAGATGAGACAATCATGAGTTAAACAGTGGATGAGAGTTGAAGAAGTAGATAGGAGTGCCCTGTTCTCTCAAAATAGTGTATCAGTGAGGATGCAGCTGAGTGACTAGAAAAAAGCAAAGGGAGGCTTTTTAAAGGAAAGAGACTTGGACATTGTTTATGAACTTAAGAAAAGGAGTCAGCAGAGAAGTAATGGCAGAAGAAAAATGAAAAAGGTGAGGTAACCACTGAAGCAAAATCCAAAAAGGCACCAGGAGGAGAAGAACTACTGGAAGCCCATCTCAGAAGGCTCTGAGCAGCATGGGGGAGTGAAGAGGTACCACAGCCCCATCTCAGACGGTCTGGGCAGCATGAAGGAGTGAAGGAGTGGCTATGGTGGGCAAGGCAGTTTCTAACACCTCTCACCTGGATGACCCTGTCACCCTGCCTCCAATCCATCTGATTTTCAATAATATAACTAGCCATAATGTTTCCAGAATAGTTTCTCAATTAAGAAAATAATCATTACAATTAGTCCACTAATTTCTTTTAACATACTCTGTGTGTCCTGGATTGCTTGCTGCCTACTCCAATATCCATCTTGCCTGTCCTTTTTGGTAATAGATTATCATTTTCCAGCTGGACACAGAGCTTCCTGGAATAAAGAGCTATGCTTCCCAACATCCCTTACAGCCAATGTATGGGCAAGCCAGTAAGATCTGGTCAATGAAATTTATTATGTAGGACTCTAGAAAAGGCTCTTTGAAGAGCTGGTTCAGCAGAAAGGGGCCCCACTTTGCCTAGCATCTTCCCTACCTCTTTTTGCCTGCAACTAAGAAGTAATGGCCAAAGCTCCAGCGAGTATTCTGCACTGCCAGGTCTCTTTCAGGATGGAAGCCTGGCTGGCACGGTGGTACGAAAGATAGTAGCCAAGGTCGTGAGTATGATGTGGAACTGCTCTACCTAGCCTGGGCTACCTACCTGAAAATTCTTTTATGTAAGAAAATAAATCCCTGTATGACTAAGCCATGCTTGGAGAAAAAGGATCTGTCTCCATTACCGGAAACTGAACATCCAAACATAGCATTCCCTCTGCTTATGCTGGTCACAGCTCCGTGCTCTCATGCCTGCTGCCTCTGCTCATAGCCCCCAACCTCACTGGGCACTGATTCAGCATCTCTTAACTCTCCTATGATTTCGATGTCCTCCTCCCTGCCACAGGCTGAAAGAACACACCAGGTGTAATTCCATCATAAAACTCCACAGCCTATGCTATGGTCTATGTTTAATTTTCTGCCTCCCCCACCAAGTAACCCAGAGGTAGGGATGGTGAATACAGCACTAGCTTAGAACAGAGTAAGTGCTAGAGAACAACTGGATCCTTCTATCCACCTGTTAATAAAAGCAATGGGGGAGGCGGTGCAAAAATAGGGCTAGGACTGGATGCTTGTAAACTATAGTAAAAGTCTGAATAACAACAAAGACAGTAAAAGGAAACCAGCTAAGCATAGCTAGCAGATGGCCTGGCTGAAGTGAGAAGCCTTAAACTCAAAGGAGCAGAAAAGCACAAGGCGCATGACTGTTAACACCAGGACTGCAAAACTCCACCTCGCAGTCAGCAGGCTTCCCAGGCCATCACTGTCCTTTCTCCCATGTACATGGTAGTAGCCTCAAGAAAGGAGGAGGAAGACAGCACCTAAAGCAAATCTGATGCTATCAAATAGTTACCTTATTTATCCACTGAGAAGAAAAATCCATTATATAAAACTCAAAGAACTTAATAGACCTTGGTGAATATTTTAATTTTTTTTTTAATATCTTAAACCTCAAGGCAAAACTGTAAAGCTTCTAAACCACTTTGACCAAACTATTGAGCTGCATTTTCATTTTACTAGTTCTAACAAAGCTAAAAGAAGATCTGTTTCAATTGCTCTTTTCCTTTTGAGGTACAACACAGCTGCCCCAAAGAGGAAATTTCCTACAATCATCCAAATGTCATTTAAAGCAATAAGCATCCGTTTTTGCCCTGTGAATCAATGTCCTCCTATTAACCATTAAAAAAAAAAAAAACAAAAAACCTGAATATAAAATATCAAATTAACTTAAAAGCTCTACATATAAGAAAACTAATATTGGGAGAGAAAAATAAGAAAATAGGTAAAGAGGCACACTAGTACAAAGAAAACGGTATCATTAAAACAGCCTCTCTCATATGAAATAACAAACAGCAGTTTTCCAAAGGAGATCAAGAAATCTGATCCTCTTTAAGACTTTATACTTAAAAAAAAAAAAAATCCCCTCTCAAGAAATAATTTTCTCTCCAGAATGTTCTTTTTATCTCTTAGTAGTGAATCTCTTTTTTATTTTTCTGAATTCTGGAGGCAGGTACCTTTCAGTCTGAGCTCCAAATTCAGTGAAGCCTCTATTCAACACACTAACTCTCTGTCCCCCTGCCAGCTCCCCGCCACAAAATTAAACCAAGTAAGTGTTGAACATTGCTAGAAAAGGTAGCCAGCTTCCTTCTCAACGAAGTTCAGAGCTAGCTCTGGGACTAGGTATCACAGATCTTACAAATAGGTGTGCTGCAGTAATTACAACGGATGCATCAAACCAAGAACATTGCTAACAACAATAAAAAGAAAGGGGGGACACACAAACACAACTTTTGATTTTATAGGTAGAATTTATTGGCTAATAATAGTGCTAACAGCTACTGTTCATTGACTGCCTACTACAGATGACTTTATTGTTAAAAATAATACGTTCTGATTATAGACTATTCAGAAAGACATAAAAAAAATTAAGACTGTTGATAAACAACCCATCATCAAAAGACAATCAGTGGTAATATTTTGGTCTATTTCCTTCTAATAGTTTAATTGAGCATGTGCATGTGTGTGTCACATGTCAGTTCTTTTTGTTTTATATAAATTTAAAGATTGGAATTAAAGCATTCAGATATGTAACATTAAGAATTTTTCCATGTCAAAGACCAGTCCAAAGGACTAATGGACCACATCTACCATGGCCTCCACCAGACTTGAGTCCAGCTCAGCTAGATGGTGCCCAGCTATCACCACTGACTGCTCTGACAGGGATCACAACAGACGGTCCCAGGCAGAGCTGGAGAAAAACATAGAACAAAATTCTAACTCACAAAAAAAGATCAGACTTACTGGCCTGACAGAGACTAGAGAAACCCTGAGAGTTTGGCCCACGGACACCCTTTTAGCTCAGTAATGAAGTCACTTTCGAGGTTCACCCCTCGGCCAAAGATGAGACAGGCCCATAAAACAAAACAAGACTAAAAGGACACAACAGCCCACAGGCAAGCACTAGAAGGCAGGAGGGGACAGATAAGCTGGAAATAGCAAGCCCAAGGTCAAGAAGGGAGAGTGTTGACAAGTAGTGAGATTGTTAACCAATGTCATAAAACAGTAAGTCTATTAACTAACGAGAAACTAATTTGTTCTATAAACCTTCATCTAAAGTACAATAAAAAAAGAATTTTCCCATGTCATTAAATATTATTTGCAAAAATGATGTAAGTTGCTGCCAAACAGTCCCCCATTTAACCAACATGTTATTTGGGACTTTTACATAATGGATGAGATACTGTTTGAATAACTAGGTTATCAAAACTGGGATCCTCTCACATTGTTCTAATGGAATGAAAGCTAAGAGAAGATGAATTTATTATATAGTTAAGAAAAAAAGTAAATATACAGGATTTTAAGCTCTTCAATGTCAAGTACCATGAATCTTCCCTTTTCTTTTCTCACCAGGACACTCACAGTTCTGTCCACACAGCAGGTACTCCGAAGCTCTTCCATTATGGAAAACTAAAAACTTTAGAGGGTCATCACTTATGTGATAATTCACAAGATTCATAAACAGAAAAAAGATATTTAAAATGATTTTTATATTTAATATTGGTCAAGCAATTTAAAGTCACTGAGTATTTTAAAAAAAACATCCTACTATGAGCAGCCTCCATGACATGAGATGCAAGCTGCTCTGACACTCTCACGTAAGTCCACTTTGTGGACATGTCTAGGATGCATCAGGCACTCGACCAGCATCAGGTTAACATCAACAAGCAGGATTCTGCTTCTACTGTCCTGCTCTACCACCAGCCTTAGATAACAAAAGCATCTGAAAAAACTTAAACCAACAACAGAAGAAAGGCACACCAATTTGCCAAAAAGCCAGCTACACAATCCTGCCCCTTCAACTGTCACCTAACATAAATGGAAAAAAAAGAGAAAGAACCTGAATATCCCCATAAGCAACCACATTTCATATGACTCGAGTGTTACGGGGAACACAAAATAAAAATGAACAATGTTTCTTTGCATGGTTGGAAAATGTATCTTTTAACTACTCTATTAAACTTTCATATCCTTGGATTAAGACCTTTATCACCTCCACGGGACTTACGTTAAAAATAAAGAAGACTGTTAAAAAGGACACTTGCCAATTCTTTTGAAATAAAATAGAACTTTGTTCACGAAAAATAGGAAGGGGAACGTATAGAGGTCGATGGAGGTAAATGGTTCCTCCAAAGAATAAAAGAGTATCTCAGGACAGCTGAGGGGTGTCCTGATGTACTCATAACAGGAACACCAAACGCAGACCGTGAGCACCTCTTCCAAATACAGATGTCGGTCCCTCCTTCTTGCAAGGCCCCTTTCCATGTTATGCTCACGACTATTTCCAGGATGAACTTTACAGGCGCTCAGAACTCGGTATACCTGACCAAAAGGGTGGTATCATTTTGGTTGAGGCTCCAGTGTTTTTGACATGTGGCACACCTCTCAGGGAGGCGGAAGACATGTCACAACCAAGCTGCTTTCTAGCTGCGACCTGTCTCAATACTGGGGGCGGGGGGAGGAGGTGATTTCTGATTTTTTATGACTTATCAGGAGTCATGCTAAAATGTTTAGTCTTTATTCATATTTAGTAATTTTTTTTTCTATTCAGTGGCCTTCAAAACAGTTAAATACAATGAAAACTATGTCCTAAAGCTCTATTGCTGAAATGTATTGAATAATGACTGTCAGAATTGGAGAACAGCCACATGTGAATGAGTGTAATCATTCCTCATTCCTCCAGAGAGTGCCATAAAGACGTGTTATAATCCTCTGTGCTGCATTTTGCATTGGATTTCTTATTTAGGCAAAATGTGTAAAAAAAAAAAAAAAAGTGTAAGAAGGCAGCTGCTGAATTAAAATACATCTGTGCATAAAACGAGCTTTGCTTATTTTTGTCAAACCAAGAAAACACTACAGTGAAGAAACTTCTTTTGATAACCTAAAAACAAATTCTCAAGTAGCCATTTTATATTCATCAGCAGAAAAATCAACCACAAATCGCTAAACATACGGTATGTACAACCTATATCAAGTACAACATAAGAAATAAATGCTACAATATGTCAGCCACTAAGAAATTAAAATTATGAAAAAAAAAAGTAGCATACAAACGTAACTTCATTATCTACATGCCAGGAACAGAAGAACAACTCGTTTTACACACTCAGTGTGGGGGGCCCTGACCCAGGGATGGCAAGTCCGAGAAGCCAGCCTGGCTCTGCACAGGAACAGAGAAGGGCACTCCTGAGCTGGCCAGGGTGATCAGCCACTTGTGAAACTCTGGTACCAAACAGAACTGAAAAGTGGGCACAGGCCGACTGATCAAATGTGCAGAGGGTCGGATGCAAACCCCACATACAAGCAGAGCAGTGTTAATGCAACAAACTCACACTTTTATAAACCAGCACCTTACACAGTACCCCTGCACATTTCAGAAAGATTTCAGAGACTAGAATTTTGAGCCAATACACAAAATGTCCAGTTAAAAGACAGAGTATAGTTAATTTTGGCCATCCAACTATGGATACCTCAGGAGCCTCTGTCTCTAAAATTCAGAGTCCCTTTAGAACCCATCATGGGCTTTAAAATGGTCTGCAACAATACACTGCAAAAAATACTTCTGCTCACACTTAAATACTGCCTGCCCACCACTGCAAAGCTCTCTGGAGTATATACTACTTTTTAAATTATCTTCACAGGTCCAAAAGCATCTTTACAAGATCTTGGACAGACACATCCCTCAATAAATATTTATTTTAAAGACAAATACATGTCTTAAAGAGTGGCATAGTAATTTTAATAATAGTTTATAACTGAATACCACAAGTGACGTAAAGACATTTATAATATACTTGGTACTTTATAAAACAAAAATAACGTAGCAAAAATTACCCTTTCTACCTACAATGTACTTACCTGTATTTCTTATGGTACCTAGAAACTGGTAAAGTGATTTTTAGGGACAAATGCCAACCAAAAAACCAAACAAGAGAAAGTATGGAAACTGTTTATGAAACGAATTAAGGACATAAACATCATCAAAATAAAGAACCTTTAGTGGGTTTTGTATTCAGCCATTAGTCCAACCCACTGCTGTCAAGTCGATTCTGACTCACAGCAACCCTATAGGGCAGAATAGAACTGATTGACTTGATGGCAATGGGTTTGGCTTGTTTTTTTTTAAAATCTTTACAGAAGCAGACTGTCACATCTTTCTCCCGTGAAGTGGCTGGTGGGTTCGAACCACCCACCTTTCGGTTAGCAGCCGACCGAGTGTTTAACCACCACGCCATCAGGGCGCCTTAGTCATTAGCCAGAAACTATAAAAAACAAGAGGAATCTAGAAAAGGCACCAGAGCTATTTCCCTGCAGTTTGTGGTCACAAAGAATCAGCATCCAAGTTACTGAAAAAGCTGACATTTTTCTCCCATGAAGAGAGAATGACCCATTCTCTGTGACCCCTTTGTAACAATTATACTAACTATGGATCAGTTAACATGGCAACTCTAAAATCTGAATTTGGGATTTCTATTAGAATGTCTGAGCATATTAAACCTTCAGATCGATGAAAACTCAACCTAAAAAATAATTAACATAAAGTAGCAATGAGATTTCATTCAGATAGATTTTACACATAAGAGAATCAATGAGTTCCTTAGTAAACTTACCAGAGAAAAGGGAAAGGAATGGGATAGAGGCCTACAGAAAGCAATTCCTTATTTATTATCTAGTACATAAACTATATCCATAATTTTATAATAAGTTCACATCTTTATTGGCACAAATATTGATTGAAGCTCAAAGTCATTAATATATGTGCATGCTAAAATGCAGTATACTTTCAGCAATTTATAAAGATTATGTACTCATTAGAATAATACTCTGCTTATTAAATTTAGAGTATTATTCTATATATACAAATTTATGTGACAAATGCCACCTCCAACTGTATCACTATTCAGTTAAAAAATGTGAATAAAATACTTTTCATCTTCTATACCACCAAATTCTAGATTTAAACAAATCAAAACCAACGAACGAACAAAAAGTCAGTAACATCGCGGCAGAAAGAAGAAAGGGACTATTAGTAACAACGTGAAGATTAAGAACCACAGATGTTTAGAAAGGTTTTTAATCACATTTCTTTATAGGAACAGAATTCATAGAAAAGAGAATTTGATCTATTCTGTTTACTTTTTATGGAAGTGGCAACAATTAGTTACCATCTTTCTGTTATCTAAAAACACTATTGCACGCTTGTCAACTTAGGAAAAAGTAACTTTTATACTGAGCTGCTTTTGTTGTTAAGTGCCACCAAGTTGATTCTGACTCATAGCGATGCCATGTGACAGAACAGAACTGCCCCATAGGGTGTCCTAGGCTGTAATCTTCATCGAAGCAGATTGCCAGGTCTTTCTCCCACAGAGCCAGTGGGTGGGTTTGAACCACTCAACTTTCAGTTAGCAGCTGAGTGCTTAATTGTTGTGCCATCAGAGCTTCTTTATATCAAGTTAGGCAAACACTACAAAACCAAAGAAGCATTATTAAATTTATTTTATTCTAAGTGCATCACTAGAGAAAGCATTTGGATGTTTGTGTTTACGCATACTGTACTTGTGATTTGTGGAACTGCTAGAAGTTTCATCACTTTTTGCAAAAAGATAATGTCAAATTTTGAATTAAAAGAAAAATTTTTAAATGTGATATTTATTTGTAGGTATGCTTAAATTAATAAGAAATGAACCTAAAACAACAAGAAATAAGTAGGAAATAGTTTTTCAACAGCAGTGTATTAAAATTAGAACGAAAACGCAAGATGCAGAAAAAATTACCCATACCTAAGTGCGAAGTCATTTATCGCTGCTAACGGACTTGGATAGGGAGGAGAGGAAAAAGAAAGAATTAGCCCAGAATTTGGAAGGAGTATTCTGAGATACCACAACAACTGCAGTACTCCTATTAGTTTACAATCTGATGAATGGATAGAAAAATGACAGGGAAGCAATAGACCATTTTGTAAAATCTTAAATAATGAATCAAATTATGGAAAATGTATATATGTAATTGAATATAATGTGAATATTATGTATCACACTAAGGTTATACAACAGAAAACTATTATTAGAAAAATAAAAAATTATGATTAAAAATGAACAATTACATTATGAAACTAGACTAACAAATGAATTACCAAAGCTGAGATGCATTAAGTTAGAAAAAATTCTCCTAAGGGGAGCTGGTAGTACCCAATTTCTTATGACAAAACTGGACTAAGACCCAAGAAACAGAGAGTCAACAGACCAAGTCAAAACATGGCTTAAGGGTGCTACCTTACCCAAAATGATTTTTCAGCCATTAAATTCCAGAAATAAAGGCTCTCCTAATTAATAAAACCTTAAGTTCAGAAAAGAAAACTCCACGCAGCTTTTTCACCAAATGAACCTGATGAAGGGTTGAATCAGAAGGTGGAGCATTTTAATTTTCCTCCTCAAACTCAACATCAGCCAAGGTAATTATAAATATGTCATCCTACAATAATTACCTCAAAGCAAGAAATTTCCTTCAACTGACAAGATCAAGGAGAAGTAGCAGGACACTGCCTAATCTGTGAGTGTCCTATGGCATGAGCATCTGCAGTACACTGTGACGTCCAAACCTCGTACATCATGCAACTCTGCAGCAAGAATCGGCATAACAATGAGTATAAGAGGTCCATGTCTCAAATGCAGAGAAACTGTTTGAGTCAAGTACGGTAAAACCTATGAAAGCAGGAACGTGATAGGACTGCCTTGTTTTTCTGGGTCTCACAAGTTTTCCACCTTTGACAGGTATAGTTTTACCACTTTTCTATGGCTCGTTTTAGTGGAAAATACAGTAAAACCTGTGAAAGTCAGAGCCTGTGTAAGGTAGAAACCTGTCAGAGAAGGAAAACTCAAATACAGTGAAACCTGGGAGAGCTGGAACTCTGCAGGACTGCCTTGTTTTTCCAGGTCTCACAAGTTTTCCACCTTTGATAGGGTACAGTCTTACCATTTCTCTATCCCTCATTTTAGTGGAAAATATTTGCGTTTTCTTTCTATGACAGGTTTCTGCCTTACACAGGCTCTGGCTTAAGCAGGTTTTACTGTATGTATAATAGATGTTTGGATATGTATTTCGTAGAGATTGGCACATGTAATCAACTCCAAAATGTCATGGGGAGGCTTTCTCAGGCTCCACTGCAGCCTCCCCTCCATCTTACTGACCTGGAAATGGAGCCAAAGTCTTGATCCTCACCCTTCTTTCTCTTCTCTACTATACACTTGTAGTAGGCAATTTCGTCTCAATAGCTGTTGTAGACTGATGGTTCTGAAACTTGTACTTCCAACTTGGCTCTACCTTTAGTTCCAGAACTACAAACACAACTTCCTACTCAACATTTCCTCGTGAACATCTGACAGGCATCTCGAACCTGTCTCTTGACTCTCTAAGACATCCCAAAATTTGTTCCTCTCACTGCCTTCCTCCTCTCAGTTAAAGACACTATCATTCACCCTGATGATTCTATTCTTGATTCCTCTCTTTGATTCATACCTCACATGCAATCAATCTTCAGCAAGTGCTATCAGCTCTGCCCTCAAAATTTATCAGAAATCTGACCACTCCTATCACCTTAGTACAGACCACCACCATCTCTTGTTTGAACTAATGTAAAAAACCTGCTCAGGTCTAACGCCTTTCACTGTTCTCTCTCCTGCTATGACCTCCAGACAAGAGGACGTTTTTCATACACTCTCAGGGCACATGAAGACTTTCAAAAGTATATAGAAGTACAGGGAGTTTAAAGGTATCACTTCCAGATCCGGAACTCTATGTGCATGCTCTCCTTTCACTAATCTGCCTAAGAAAGCCTTGGGCAACGCCAGTTCACCTTAACCATACCCTAATTGAATATACATGGACTGCCAGAAGAACGAATAAATCTGTCTTGGAAGAAGTACAACCGGAATGCTCCTTAGAAGCAAGGATGGCGAGACGGCGTTGTACATACTTTGGACATGTTGTCAGGAGGGATCAGTCTCCGGAGAAGGACATCACACTTAGCAAAGTACAGGGTCAGCGGAAAAGAGGAAGACCCTCAACAAGGTGGACTTACACAGTGCCTGCAACAATGGACTCAGGCATAACAATGATTGTAAGGATGGCGCAGGACCAGGCAGTGTTTCATCCTGTTGTGCATAGGGTCGCTATGAGTCAGAACCAACTCGATGGCACCTAACAACAACAACAATTCAAAACTGCCTCTCTTACTTGACAAGAGAAAGGCACTCTAGGGTATAAAAACACATTTTGTTTTTCAAGGATTGTATGTGTATTTATCTACACAAAGGAGAAATTTGAAAGCAGATCCCGTACTTTGTTAGTAATGCTTACACAAAGGAGATAGGGAGGAGAAAGGGTGTCTATCAAGCTTACGTTACAAATTCTGATTTCTCAATTATTATAGTAGTTGTCTAATACCTGTATAATTTAGAAGTGAATAAATAATATTAGGCAGTCAGATAGTAGATGGATGATAGAGATGCTATCTGCACACAATGCCTGGAAGAACTCAAAACTCTTCAATGGATGTAGAGTCCAACTCATGATCTGTAATGCATAATATTTACATGGAATTTTAATATACTTGAAAATACCTGAACACTGTTCTATCTATTGTTTGAGTTTAAAAACACAATTATCACACTGCTGATTATTAATTCACATTTCTCTCATAAGTAAGATAATAAATATAACATTCTAAGAAAGAAAGAAAGGAAAAGAAGGGGAGGGAGGTAGGGAGGAAGGAAGGAATGAAGGAAGGAGATTTGATGCATTGAATAATAATGCCTGAAGATGAGTTGTGGGATGACATCAAGGACATCACACATGAAGAAAGCAAGAGGTCATTAAAAAGACTGGAAAGAAAGAAAAGACCAAAATGGATGTCAGAAGAGACTCTGAAACTTGCTCTTCAACACAGAGTAGCTAAAGTAAACGGAAGAGATGATGACGTGAAAGAGGTGAACAGAAGATTTTAAAGGGAACACGCTACGCATTTCTCAAGCTGAATGAACTGAGGAAAAAATTCAAGCCTCAAGTTGCAGTATTGAAAGATTCTATGCAGAAAATATTGAAAGACACAGGAAGCATAAAGAGAAGACGGAAGAAATACAGTCACTGTACTGAAAAGAACTGGTTGACGTTCAACCATTTCAGGAGGCAGCATATGATCAAGAACCTAAGGTATTGAGGGAAGAGTCTCAGCTGCACTGAAGGCATTGGTAAAAAATAAGTCTCCAGGAATTGACAGAATACCAGTTGAGATGTTTCAACAAATAGATGCAAGACTGGAAGTGTGCACTTGTCTATGCCAAGAAATCTGGCCAACCAATTGGAAGAGATTCTTATTTGTGCCCACTCCAGAAAAAAGTGATCGAACAGAATGCAGAAATTATCAAGCAGCATCATTAATATCACACTCAGGTAACATTTCACTGAAGATCATTCAGACACAGCAGTACATCCATAGGAAACCGCCAGAAACACAAACCAGATTCAGAAGAGGACATGGAATGAGGGATCTCATTACTGATGCCAGATGGATTTTGGATGAAAGCAAAAAATACCAAAAAGATGTTTAAAACCAGAAAAAAAAAAAAAAAACCCAATGCCGTCGAGTCGATTCCAACTCAAGATGCTTACCTGTGTTTTATTGACTATGCAAAGGCATTCAGCTGTGTGGATCATAACAAATTATGGAAAATTCCACAACACTTAACTGTGCTCATGAGGAACCTGTACAAAGACCAAAAGGTAGTCCTTCAAATAGAACAAGGGGATACTGCATGATTTAAAGCAGGGAAGGTGTATCTCAGGGTTGTATCCTTTCACTATACTTATTCAATCTGTATGCTGAGCAAATAATCTGAGAAGCTGGACTATATAAAGAACACAGCATCAGGACTGGTGGAAGACTCATTAACAACCTTCGATATGCAGATGACACACCTCGCTTGCTGAAAGCGAAGCACTTACTGATGAAGACCAAAGACTACAGCCTTCATTATGGATTATACCTCAACACACACACACACACGCACACGCACACACACAATATCCTCACAACTGGACCAATAACAACAGAGAAAATACTGACGTTTTCAAGGATTTTATTTACTTGGATCCAAAGTCAACACCCATGGAAGCCGCAGTCAAGAAATCAAATGACATGTTGCATTGGGCAATCTGCTGCAAAAGACCTCGTTAAAGTGTTAAAAAGCAAAGATGTCACTATGAGGACTAGAGTGTGCCTGACCCAAGCCACAGTGTTTTCAATCACCTGATGTGCATGTGAAAGATGGACAACGAATAAGGACGACTGAAGAAGAATTTGATGCCTTTGAATTATGGTGTTGGTGAAGAATATTGACTAATCCGTGGACAACCTGTATAACTATACTTATAATGAAAATGTTTAGCTGTCAATTTAAAAATGGTTGTGAGGGGTACACAATCTTGAAAAATTGTTGCAGGGAACCTGAGCACTGTCGGCAGCACACCAGTAGAATCTTTAAAGTGTAACTTGTCCTAATGACCTCTTCCTATGAATATCCCTGGCACAAGGAATACAAACTCCTCACCACACATCAGGGCCCTGCACAACCCGGCCACTTCTCATCTCTCCTTAAAATACCGCCTCCCTGTAGAAATGAATGTTCCAGCCACGGTGACCTCGCTTCAGAAAATGGAAGGCACCACAGCTGGCCCTGCCTCAGAATGTTTGCATGCTCCATTCGCTCTTGGACACAGTCATGCCTTTGTTACTATTCAAGTCTCAATGCAAAATGCCTCAGAATGCATGTGAATATACAATTATCCCAAAATAAAAAGTTTTTAAAATGCTTCAGCGTTGCCTTTCCTGAATGGTCTCCCTAAAGTCACCCTCCCTTCCTCGTATCATTTCCTAACCTCTTAACCAACATCATAACCTTCACAACACCCACTGCTTTCTTTCACTCGAGAGCCTCTTGTGTTCCCAGAACGTAACACCAGGATGAGCCTCATCAAGTTTCTGCCCAGTGCATGCTCTGCTTGAGGCAGAGGTGACTCACAGTCGTAAAATGCCTTCTGAATGCTAAGCCCTCTACGATGCCACCTGTACACAGAAGCTCATCTAATTTACTCCTTCTGTGGATTTTGAAAAGAGAAAGGTATTCCCCACACTTTCAGCTGAGTAAACTGAGTTTCAGAAATTAAGTAACTTGGCCAAAATCACATCAATCAATATGATGACAGTGTTAGGATTAAAATTCAGATGTTGGACTTCAACAATCCTAAACCTGAGATATGTCCATTATGGCATGCTGGTGTTTTCTCTTCTACAGAGTACTTTTCACTGATTATCTCACTTGATCCTTACAACAATCTGTATTTTACTGCCTGAGCTTTACTAAGACTCAGAGAGTCAAGAGATTTGTCCAAGGAAGCAAAGCGGCTCAGGACAGAGCCCAAGCTCAGGTGCTTCAGGTCCAGCTCTGGCCTTCTTTTCAGGACTCCACGTCCCGCCCTCATTCTACACATGCACAGCCTCAGACAGAAATTAAAAACAATGGACACAAGGTCACACAGCTGGTTAGAGAACAGGGACAATAAAACTAGGTCAGTTGGTCAGTAATCAAATGAACTTTCCAACATACATATTGTGCCACTGTCAAGAAGCTTGAACATGTACAATTATCACAGACACCCTAAGACTGATCGAGACTGTGGTTACTTAAAATATTAACTATGATGATAAAACATAAAGCAACAGATACAGTTAGCCTGGGATATATATGCCTATGGTTACAGTAGACTAAAGCTCAGTCACTGTTTGAAAATTGTACAGATAACCTTAGTGAATACATATTGGCTTTGATCTCTAAAAAGTCTACTCTTATGTATGAATAGTATTATTTAATAATTTCCCATGTTCTAGTAGAGATGAACACATAGGCCATTTAGGAAAATCAGGATTAAAAAATGTAATGATTCAAAAGGACTTACCTCAAAAGAAAGATTAGAAATAGGGAAATCTTTTGTAAATATATACATCCATATGCTTTTCCATTAAAAATGAAAGAATAAGAGAGTAGAAGATTGGGAAATCATGCAGAAATATCCTAATCTTCTAACAAAACACCACTCCACCTTGATGGCCTTGAACCATACTCACAACTGCTTATAATAATGAAAAATAATGAACTGAAAAGCAACAACATCAAGTTCCAGCCAAAATTGCAGATAAAATTAACATCGGAGCCTTCTTTGTCTTTCCTTCTAACAGATACACACATTCTTTGATGGAATTTCCTTTCTCTCTAACACTGTTCAAAACTCAAGTGGAAAACTTAGGTTGAGCAACAGAAGTCTGGGCTCTCCACTCCCAGTAACATCAATTTCAATGATACAAATTTTTATGTTTTCCTCCCCTCATTATAAAAATAAAAACTTGTGAGGAAAACAAAAGATAATTATGGTATCAAAATTTGATAATGCTAGCTTTAACAGTATGCTTATGTTGCAGTCTGCTACTAAACAATTTGCAATGAAAACGTAAGTAGGTATTTATCTCTATTGCTACAACTATAAATAGAAAAGTATAAATCAGACCATTCTGACAGTTAAAGTGGAGAATTTAGGAGCAGAAAGCAGGGAGATTTTCAGCAATATATGATGAATTCAATTATTTATCTAGGCTTAAATCTGGTAAAAATGTAATCGAATTTTAAAAATGTGCTTGAAGCCAATTTTAATAGTACAAAAATAAAAGATAAGAGTATTTTCCTGGTAGAGATTCTGATCTAAGAGCCAATTAAAAAGAAAAAAATAATAAAATAAACAGACCTTCATCACGGCAGGTGACTATGTTCCAAAGTAAGCGGTCTTTCATCATACAAAATCCACCTCCTATAACATAACTTTAGCATAGGGGAAAAAGAGGTCATTCTTTAAAGTAAACTGTTGTTATAAGGTACCTTTTAATTTGTGCACACGATGTAAATTGCTGTGGGGAATGCACGCTGGGTCACTGGAACAACGGTAGCCGAATTCAGACGTGACCCAGCAGCCCAGGTGTTCAGGAAAAGTGCTGTTAACAGTGAGGATTGATGATCTAATCAAACTGTCACAGCCAGATCCTCGGCAGGGCGGTTGGAGGGAGGTGGAGGAGGATAATATTCAGAAAGCCAGCACATGCTTAGTGTTACTTTAAATTGATGCTGACATTTTCAATTGTGAAAAGAAATTTTTTCCTGAGTAATATAGGAAACAACTCAGCTAACCTTCCGGAGGATACCAGATAATCATGGTCGGTTGTTGTGCAAAAGCTAACTTCTCAGAAATGTGAGCACATATGAAATACACATAACCGGACATCTCAGAGATTTAGTATAGTAATCAACATTTTAATTACTCTCTTTTTTCTTAGAAGTACAGTGGTACTGCAATGAATATTCTCTCCACGTACAAATAAAGCAATATTTTTAACCTGGTATTTGCATTTCATGGTGAAAAACTCCCAGAAGGGTACAAATAATCGAGTCACATGCTGATTAATCTAAGACACAGAAAGTCACGTGTTAATTAGAACAATTAATATGATCTTCCCGAGTGATGCGATGCATCTATCACATGACGTGCACACAGAAACTGTGATTGGACAGTCAGCTTTCAAAAATGGCCAATCCCATAATACTCAAAGCTTTTCTTTTTTTTTAACTCACTGATGGCAATTCAATGAAAACTCAGTGCCTAATTAGTAAAACAGTTCCTCCCAGAAAATCAGTAGACTGGCCTGCAATCATGTGACTATTTACAAATTGTTCAAGGGTGCAAAGAAGGATTCTCAACGTAAAAGCAAAAAGGACAGTAAAACGTGTCCGACTTCCACTGAAACAAGTCCTCAACCAATCTCCCTGCTCCAGTTATTATTAAAACTGTTCCACAAAGACACTGGACAGTAGAGGCACCTAACGCATTCATATTATTCTGTATTCTTGGCAACATACTGAGCTTTCTATAAGCAACCTTTACTCCACGGCCAAGGACAATCAAGTTTGTTAAATTGCTTCATGTTTTCAAGGCACGTTATAAAGCATTCTTGTGAAAATTTTTTGCTCCATCATTGCTGACCTTCTTGAAACGGTGCCACGGTAAGTACTAATATTGATAAAAACCACATTATCTCTGTCATTCACTGCTGACACGTGGGCCCAAGGTAACACAACACAGTGTCCCTGTTCTTACAGTGTAAAGGTATTACAAAAGTAGAAATGCAGAACTCTTTGTAACGTGGACTCTGGACTAGCTTATGCATTTTCTTGTAACACTGACCCATTCTTTAAAATCTGCCTTTTTAAAATTTGTAATACAATCTAGAAAGATATAAAAGAAACCACAAAAAGCACTTTAGAAAATCAGCTTTGAAACTGCTAATATGTATGAGGGGAAATACTATGCTCCCAAAAAGTAAACACTATGCACGCTTAACAACATAAAATGGATTTGCCCAGGTTCAATTCTACATAAAGAAAAGTCCCAAAAGCATATCTGAGACATTTTTCTCTCACAGGGGTGGGAAGCATTCATGGGCAACCAGCCGGGAATGGATGGCAGCGGCATGTTTATGACCCATGGGCTGGGTGAAGAGGAGTATTCTCTTTAAGGACAAAATTCCCAGTAAAAACAAATCTCCAACAACGACAGTGCCTATTAAAGGCCTAAAAGTCCCTCCCTGAGGACAAGGGCGCAAGAAGGCTTTCACTCACTCCATTTAGCTCAAGATTGGATAACACATTTGGATACAATGCTTTGAGGGCTGAGTGACTGTGGGGTTTTCCCTTAAGAATTATAGGGTGGTGAAGTTGGACCTAGCTCCACTAAAAAATTACCTAATATAAGCCAGAAAAAGTCTCAATTCTATTTCAAAGCAATAATAAAGGCAGTGTACTATCATATCCATTTCTAATTTGTAATTGTTGAATTCTTTATGGCATGAGATACCTTAGAATTCCTGCATAGTGGCAAAGTACCATCTGCTGGCTGATATCTGACTCTATGTTAGAACACACACCACTACATTACCATTAATCTTCATTTGACAATTTATTACAAACTTAATGATTAAAGTTTTCATGAACATCAAGAGTTCAATAAAACATATGTACACACTAAAACTAGTAGACACAAAAAATGCACTCTAAAGTTAACATAATATTATTTTTTCTTTCAATGGATAATCACTGGGTATTGGAAACACTGAGAATAGTTCAAAAAAATTTTCCATCAAACCACTGCTAACAAAAAGGAAGAGGGAATGAATAATAGAAGCCTTTAAGAACTGGCCTGACACAAACCAAATTAAAAATTTCTTTGAAATCTTATGTTTTCGTATTACACTATATAAAATGTGGGTTTATTTTTAATATAAAAATAATATTCTTCCCACTACCTCCAATACATACAACAAAATAACTACCACGCATTGGTGGTGGGAGCAGAAAGCGTAACAACCTTTCTGTAAGACTAATAAAATGCAAGAAAATATTCAGACCTTTAATCCAACAGATCATATTCAGAATTTAAGGAAATAAATTAATAACTTTGAAAATATTTTACTTACAGCATTTTCTTTTTTTAGTAAAATCTTGGAAATGTTATGTGCCCATAAAATAGTAAATCCATAAAATTATTTATATATAGTACATATTAACAATGGATTATAAGGCCATTGATATTAAAATGTAAATCTATACATATAAACAGACGTGGAATAATGTCCAAGGCATGGACTAAACAAAACACATTACAAACATTACATGTGATTGTTATTTATGAAAAATTCTATACTTATCTTTGCATGTATATACATGAGAAGTGAGAGCTACGGAAAGATCACTACCAAAGCTAACAGTGGTTGTGTTTGGGAGATGGGATTTATAATTCCATTTACTTTAATATTTGGGCTTACATATGTTGATTGAATTTTTTAATAAGTGTTTCACCTAAAGAAAAAGTTTTATTCAAAATAAAATTTTATTTTTTGAAGAGATTATGACATGAACTGAGAAGGAAAAGGGATGGCTATATTTTTGAGGAAGAGGATTTTCTTCTAGTGGGGTCATCTGCTAATATTCCATGTTGAAGGGACTGTGCGCTTGGAAGGCTTCTGGAATGTTTGTTGTTACACAGAGTAATTCATACTCGCATTCTGTCCTTTCCACAATGAGTAGGATAAATTTAGGAGCCAACTGGAAGAGATTATAGGTGCTCAGGGCTGCTACAGTAGAATGTTTTTTCAGGTAAAGCTCATAAACTCGTGTTGGGTTTCTATCTGCTGTATTGCTATCACTGGCATCAAAGGCAAAGCAACTAAGAGACATACGTGTATATCTTCTGTTATGGGATTTTATTCGCAATGTTAAACTGCATATCTTAATTACAGGTTAAATACATATACTGATAAAATAGGAATGGTATATTTAACTGTCTTTCATTTCTAGAACATACGTGAATACACTTACAAAAGGAAATATAAAATTAATTTAACAATTTCAAGTTCTGACAAATGGTTTGAACCCAAAACCAAACCAAACCCATCGCTGTCAAGTCGATTCTGACTCATAGCGACCCCACAGGACAGGGCAGAGCTGCCCCATAGAATTTCCAAGGAGCACCTGGTGGATTCAAACTGCTCACCTTTTGGTTAGCAGCCATGGCTCTTAACCACTACGCCACTAGGGTTTCCAATGGTTTGAAAGAAGATTCAGTTTCACCCAAAGTTTCGAGAAAATTCAATTTGACCCAAAGTTCACTCAATTGTCATTTCCATGGATCGCATTTGTGATGCTCTAAATTTATAAATTTAGAGCATCACAAATGCGATCCATGGAAATTTACAGAACCCTGGTGGCACAGTGGTTAAGAGCTTGGCTGCTAACCAAAAGGTCAGGAATTTGAATATACCAGGCGTTTCTTGGAAACCCTATGGTGCAGTTCTACTCTGTCCTACAGGGTCACCATGAGCCTGGGTCAACTCTGAGGCAACGGGGTTTGGATTTTTTTTTTGTTTGTTTTAATATATTTACAACATATATAATAAATTTGGATTTCTACAAAAAATGCATTGAAAATATAAAGGAAATATGCCCACCTGCTGCCATTGAGTCAATTCTGACTCATCGCGACCCTGTAGGACAGAGTAGAACTGCCCCAGAGAGTTTCCAAGAATGCCTGGTGGATTCAAACTGCCGACCTTTTGGTTAGGAGCTGTAGCTCTTTACCACTATGCCACCAGGATTTCCAAAGGAAATATAGATTGGTAAAATTAATCTTATGCATCTCGACCAAGGAAATTAAGACAAACTGAGTATTTTAAAATTTTTAGCTATGTGAACATTTAGCACGCTCAAGGTAAAAAGAAAAAAAATTACTTGATAGTTGATGATTAAGACAAAATTCGTACAACATTATTATTATGATGTCAACGTATTTCAAATGGGAAAGGGAAATCCTGGTGATGTAGTGGTTAAGTCCTATGGCTGCTAACCAAAGGGTTGGCAGTTTGAATCCGCCAGGTGCTCCTTGGAAACTCTACAGGGCAGTTCTACTCTGTTCTATAGGGTCGCTATGAGTCGGCATCAACTTGACGGCACTGGGTTTGGTTTTTTTGGTTTATCACTAGAAGTACAGATTGCAGACTTTCTGAGTTGTTTTAAAATCTAACAAAACACCTAAACATCTAGAAACACTTTAAATTTGGGGGGAGTTTATCTGAAACATCAACAGAATTACAAAAAATAATTATGCCATGATGAATCTGACTGTTTACAAGTTATGTCTGAGGTACAGGCAATGGTCCTAATTGCTTTATTCCTAAATGATGAATTGGTAGAGTAAGTCACTGACAAATGAAGTCAAGTTATCTGGCTATTGATAAAAAAGCAATATGCGCTACAAAAACATTTACTGTGACGTTGGGCATCCAATTCACCTAGGCACAAAGAAAGCTGTTGATTGAAAAATAAATAAAAGAGGTTTCAGCATATAAAATGGGCTGGGTTTATGTATGTGTCCAACCAGACATGATAAAGATTGGTTTTCATTTGCTTCTCCCCATCACAATTATATATACGTGAATATCTGTGTATATATATATATATTCTCATGTTAGTCTTTTTCAACCGCTCATATTCCTAAAAGAGACTTCAATAACTAGGTAGACCATAAATCGGTAAGGAACATAAAAGTTGTCGGAGGAAAGGGATTGGAAGTTCATGTCCATTAAACAAAGCCATCAGAAAGCAAACAGAAAAGTTCAATGACCTCAACAGCTGGAAAAGCTGGGGAATAGAAAGCAAAGTGACTTCAGTTTTACATACTGGAAAAATCTGAGAATAAGAAAATCATAGCTGAATTAAAATGGTAATAGAATACATCCTACATAATAGACTCTAAAGAAAAGGAGTAGAGAGAAGTAACACAGGAATGACACACCCACAATAGAAAGATAGTGCATATTATTAAGACCAAGTACTACTGAAAAGAGATCAAACTCTCGGAATTTACTCATAAAAATTAATCAACAAGATTGAATGTGCTTTGTAATCAGATCATGTTCATATGAATATTTGTATTTCTCGACTTAAAAAAAAATGAAGACACAGAAAGAGACTGTGTGTGTGTGTGCCTAAGGATATTCTTTTGGCTCTCCTTAATGATAGAAAATCTGTTGTTATTCAAATTACTGAAAGCCAAGACTGATCAATGACATGAGTGGTCAAGGTGGGCCATGGCATTTTTGGCTAAAATTGAAGTGCATCCATAAAGTAATGGTACTGGTAGACTTCTATGGCTAATAACTGGCAAATAAATCAACAACAAAGATTTTTTAAAGAATGGCAACACTGCTGAAACAGGATCTCCAAGTGACAAATGTACCAAAAAAACTAATTTGAATATGTAAATTACATTTAAAATTCCATCCTATTGCTAGTCAAAGTGTACTGGCACAGAAGTGTACGCGTGCAAGAAGAAATCTCTACGTTAACAAATGTCGTCTCTATCACAGTTGAAAAGGAATACTGGCTTTTAAAAATGTTGTTTTTTGGTATAAATGTCCAACCTGCTCTTTTTAATGTCCTCAGGTTATGCAATTCTCAACACAACAGGTAATAGCTAATATAAATCAACACTATATGACTTCAGTTAGTTGCATTTGGGTGTAAATATTGCAATTTGGGATGCTGGAAATGAGGTATAAAAAAAAAATTAAAAAAAGTTATGCTTGAAACAATGGGATCTGGATAAAATTCAAATGCAGGAATTCTCTCAAGTGATCCTTTACTACAAAATTAATTCACATTAGCGGAA